>NC_135863.1:14673278-14878278 GCF_031162955.1 Sander vitreus
ATTGTTGCATGCACACGCAAACACATATTAGAGGACAGAGATTTACAGGGAACTAGATAAGAATTCACAAACTCACAACCACACACGCACGCACGCGCGCACACACACACACGCACACACACACACACACACAAATGACAATGATTAGTGGCTAACTAAATGTCAGGGGCCATAATGGCAAATCTGTTCCTTTAGACACACTCATATTCTCTCTACTCTTTCCCTGCAATATTAATGGCAGGCCACGTTGTTTTAATGCATTATTATTCCACTGAGACTCTTGATACACAGTTATTCCAGACAGCAACACCAATTCACTATCCTCTTCTCACAGCACTTAACACCTACAGTCTTGAGTTTCACAGTGTTTGTGTGGTGTGAATAGTGTGAAGCCCAAATTTGTTTATTTATTATTAAATTATCAAACTTTCAGTCTTTCAAAGCAGCATCAAAGGACAATAAAATGTATGTCATCCCATCCAAACTGCTTTACATATTTTTTTATGAGACATATTATACTGTACATGTAAGCTTTTTGCAAGAGGGGATTATAGGGGATCAAGCCCAAAACTACAATACCCACTTTACGTCTGTCTTAAGAAATAAAGTCTGCACAATTGAGGGTGGACCTTTATCTACTGAAATGGCTACTTAATTAGGAGGATGACTTCCTCTGTTGTTAATTTGTTTTTATAACACGTATTGCTATTATAGGAAAATGCCAGTCAAATAGCAGTATTCAATTTTATTGTTGGTTGAGTCACAGAGCCTATTGACAAAATGTCCTGCTACGTTTAAATGAAATATAGAAGATTTAACATTAACCTGTTTAAGCTATTCAACATCAAGTTTAAATGGGTAATTGTTTGACCAATATGTTCACACAGTGCAATGTGTTTCTAATTGAATAAAGAGCAAGAAACAGCTAGGTTGCAATTATGCTTAAACTTTAGAGTATTGATATACTGTAGCTAATACTCAAGAGGAATCCACAGCAGTAAATGAGGGAGAAATGTCATTCAGAAGGTGTTCATACTCTTTATTAAGAGATTAAGGATTAATTCAGAGAGCTATTGTTATGACTGTGGTCATATTGTTTCTTTGGTCTGCTGTGTGTGTGCTGTGTGTGCCCTGTGTTTTTTTCTGTTGTGTTCAATTTCACATGCAGATAGGTGTGTGCCATAGCCGTAAGAGGATTGGTGGAGAGGTTTCAGGCCCGAACCTGTGATTGGCTGCAGCTGGGGAAACCACCCAGATATAAGGAGCCAAGATGGCCCACCGTTGGTGGGCAGCAGGCATTCTTCATCCTCCTCATCTCCCAACTGGTCACATTTTTGCTTTGTGCAACTTTGGTTTAGATTAGATATTGTTTCTGTTTTGTTTTGTTTGGTAAGGGTGGACCGCCAAGTGTGTTAATCTTGTTTTCTCCTGTTTTGTTAGTTAGGGAGGTTAGTCTTTTGTCATAGTTTTGCCCTTTCGTTTGTTAGGTTAGTTTCTTATCTCCCAGTTAGAATTGTTTTGTTTGTTTGTTATTTAGGTGGTAGTCACCCTGAGGCTTAATATATCTATATTTTATGTATATATTATCTTTCTTTGTAAAGTAAATACGTTTGTTGATATTCAAACAAATACTTGTTTGTGGCTATTTGGGAGATGGGGAAGATGGGGCCTTTTCATGTTGCGTCCTAGGCACCCCTAGAGTGGGGCGTAACAGCTGTGTTAAAGTGAAGTTGACAGGACTGTTTTTCTGGACTTTTAAGTGCACCCAGCAATTACTGAGAGGGACAGAATCGTAGCATATTAAGAATAAACTGTGATTTCCTAAAACGTATTGTGCCCAAACTCTGTAATTCTACTCTATTTCTGTCCTGACATCAAAGAGGGGAGACGACCTGGAGGTTTAACCCTGCATTTCACTTCTTGCTGAGAAACACTCTTCCAACACTGAATCACTGTGTGTATCATGGGCGAGGGTGACGAGTTTTCACTGTGGATCCGCTCTGATCCATATTAATGTCCAAAGCATTTTCATTCCATACAGGATTATGCCTCAGATTTTTAAAGTGTTAATCCTATGAAGTACTACATCACACTGAGGCATCTGTAAAGTCTTACATAAAATCATTTAAAGATATACTGCTGTTCATTTCAGTGTGTGATCCTGTGATAGTTTGGTAGCAGATGCATGCTGGGAACAGTCACGATGTATTCATATAAACTGATTCAATATGTCTGCAAGAATCCTCTAAGCTCAACACCTTCGCCTAGAGTTTTTGAGTTTTCAGTGATGAAAGCTTGAAACACATTACCAGTGCCCATGTAAGCAGTCACTGCTGAAGGGATGTATCCCTCTTTCCCCCTCCTCACTGTGACAAGATATTCTTAGATGAGGTGCTGTGCATATTTAATACATTATCACATCTACAATCTTAATTAACAGAGAGGGAGGAAAAAGAATGGTGGCTGAGGAGGAGGGTAGTCATGATGTGTAGAAGGGTGGGTTGGGCCTGATACCAATCTCTCATTCCTTTGTATCCTACATCAGATAACGGTCAGGGTAGACTGTAAGTAGGTCAGAGTATGCATGGTGGAGATGAGGATATGCAGATGAAGACCAGGGGTACAGTAGAGAGGTAAAACAAGAAGAAAAGAGCTGGGCAGATGTGGACCAGGAGTCGGTAATGGTCATAGTTCATAGTGTTGTCAGTGATATCACAGCTTTACTTAGTAATCAGGGCACAGCCACAAGGCAGAACCCTCTCAGTTTAATCGTGTTAAGTCAAGTATTTAAAGAAAGGGTTTAACTGCTCAGCAGTTACCCGTGTCAAATGTACCTGGAGGAAAACAGGGACCCTTTTGGTAATTCAGCAGACCCCTATGGCGCTGATGATCATTGCTTTTGGCTGAGATTATTTGAGAGACCGATTTAGGCACCGGTAGGTGTGGCTTGTGATTAACATTTTTACTCCCTAAATGATACAGTGTGATGCTGCAACAACACTTTTGCAATACATACAGTATGTAATATATAATATATTAGTTGAACTCCGTCTTCGCATCACTGTACAGAATATTAATATTGTCATAGGTTTCGCTGTATCTGCTGGTGTATCATACTCTAGACTCTAACCTACTGTATTGCAATGATTTATTTTTCACCACCAGCATATAAAGCGCTGGATTTACAAAAATAAAGTTAATGTTTTAAATTACACACTTATCTGACGGGCGCTGTTTAATGGCAATGAAGGTATGCGGGGGGAGGCACAGATGTGAACGTCTAATTTGTTGAGGTGAAACAAGGTCTCTGAGGGGGATAAATGTCACGCAGAGATTAAATGATTCTGAGAGATGAGTAAGCAGACACAGCTATATCTGACCTCCTGCCTCTAATGCAGCAGTTTGTGATTCATGTGTTAGGAAGTGCAACGATAACTAAAAATTCCTGTTGCTGTAAAACTGTTGTAATGTTCAGGTAAGGTGAAACCCCCATGGGATGTGATTAGAAAGAAATATGTGTGGCTCCAATGGCAAAATGAATAGCTATTTCCCATTGCCATTAATAGTTAAAAGAGTTTTTTGCTGCAATGAGGGCAAAATAAAAGGAAAAACACACGGAAAGAGGCTTTAACAATGGCGTAGCACGATTACTTTCAGTTTTAGAACTTTCAGTGGGTTCCCGAAGTCATCACTAATCAGAAATGTATGAGTTTAAGGATTTATGAAGCAAAGTGCTCCATCTCCATCATCAGTATGAATGCAGTTTCAACATTTGTATTTTAGCATTCTTCTATTCTATCCATGCCCCAAACCCTTGCCCCAAATAAATGTGTTGGCAGAACTGTAATGTCATGACCAAACACAAGAAAGCCCTGCAAAGCAGCACTGCTGACATAGATATACATTTCAAAAAGCATAATTGCTTGGAGGATGAGCTGGTCAAGGACCCTTCCGTGCACCTGAAATGGGTTGAGACCATTACATATTTCGATACATATACAGTAATCCCTTCTTGCTACCATTTTCTGTGTTACTCCTCATGGTGCACTGTCTAGCAAAGCAAAAGTGTCAAAAAAAATCCAATGCCATGAAATCCTTTTACTTCAACTGTAACATTCGTGTTGCAGCATTAATAAATGTTGTATGCTTGGACTGAAAAGCCCAGATTAAAGTGTCTGGCTTTTTTTCTTTTCTTTCCTTTCAGCAGATGGAAAAAAACAGCATGCTCCCAAAAGCCTCTGCAAAATGACAGAGCTGCTCCCTTGTTACATCTCCTCTGTAAAGAAATCCCTCTGTTCTCCATGAGTGGGCCTAAGCATGTGTGTACACAAGTATTGCACAGTGACAGGTAATGATTCACAACACAAAGAGTTCTGACAAAGCAAATGCACAAAAGTACAATATGGTGTGCAATTATGCCAGTGCAGCACACATATGTTGTAGCCGTATATGAATAAAGAAATGACAGACTGGCTGGCAATATACTGAACCAAATTTTTAACTACCTTGAGAACCCTGTCAGAGATGTGACCATAGGCATTCATCAACTGGAGTGAGTCCTCTGTATTTCGGCATACTTCCTGCCTGCAGCTTACACTCTGATACACAGCCTCAACGGCTGGCGACCCATTTGCCTGATGACTCCACAGTAGCAGATTTAGAGAACACAATCATAACACCATCAAGCTTTGCTGATAGCTGATAACAGTAAAAGTACTAAGCATATTATGGAACTCTATGTCCAACTTTGTTTTCATACTGTTATGTCCAATCATCTCAGTGACCATCTCTTTTTGTTGTTGTCACTTCATGATATTTTGGTTTTCTTGCATCACTATCCAAATATTACTCTGGCTTCAAGACTCCTTGTTGTTATTATGTTATGTTGGTCAGGTGTTAATACAACGTGTTATTTCTAAGCTTTATAAATAAAGCTTGATTCTGTAGAATAAAAATACCTGCTTCACAGGATAAGTGATAGAAGCCTCTGACTGAAATTACCAACATGTTACATTTGTAACAGAATTGGTATTTGTAGGTCAAACCGTTGCCAAATCTTCGGCACTAGGTCACATCCATCAGGCATTCTTGGCATTGCGAAGCGTATTATAAAGCTGACAGCTGGAACATTAGCTTCGGTTTGATTGTGGCCATATGGCTAGTGGCGAGGAACTGCCATGACCTGAAACACCCCTGGTAAGATTCCCATTACAGAATGTACTTCAGAAAGGCAACATCTACAAAAACATGATGGTCCTGTAGTGACCATTACTGCCTGCCGAGCAGCTGACTACAGTTTATCACACAAATATTTAGAGGCACGGTGCACCTGTAAATGTCGCTGAAGCAGAGGTAAAGTGACTGAGCCAAAGCAGCTCTGCTAACTGTCAGTGTGAATGCCATTATTTTGAACTCAGCCACTCCAGTCCACTCACTCACTCACTCTTAGGTGTGTACATCAGAAGAGAGTTCTACTGTTTTAACAGATGGATAATGAGGCAATTTGACACCATAAGTTACAGAAAACAAGCAAGTGGACATTGTTGGGGCATCATATAGCCAATTCTGTTGACTAATCCATTTCTTGTCATAACCCCTGAACTTGCAGTTATTTAAAAACAAATATTAGGGTGTTTCATGATACTCCAACGACAACTAACATCTTGGGATACACTGATATGACTTTATTTCTCCTGATCCATTAACTCAGGGTAGCGTAGACGTTCTCCATGATTGATCTTTGTTAAATGTGATCAAATCTAAAGTTACTTCATCCATGCAATGTTTCAAAACGGCTTCCCTACAAAAAGTGCAGAAATTATAGTTCTGAAAAAACTACAGACCATTGACATTGTCAACAGTTAGGCAGCAAAGGCCTACTACTGCCTTCACATCAAAATATATTTATTGTGAAGCACATGATGAGATGAGTAGCAGCAATAACTAAGCTAGGGCTGCAGCTAACGATGATTTTCATTGTCGATTAATCTGTCGATTATTTTCTCGATTAATCGATAAATTGTTTGGTCCATAAAATGTCAGAAAATGGTAAAAGGCCAATCAGTGTTTTCCAAGTCCCAAGGGGACGTCTTCAAATGTCCACAACTCAAAGATATTTAGTTTACTGTCATTGAGGAGAAAATATTCACATTTAAGAAGTTGGAATCGTAGAATTAATTTTTCTTTTTTTATTACCCAAACTGATTAATCAATTCTCATAATAGTTGGTGATTAATTTAATAGTTGGCAACTAATCGATTAATCTTTGCAGCTCTAAACTAAACATCAAAATGGGTTTGATGGATCAGTTTAAGTTGAATGGATAGGTTTTGAAAGAGCGACTTCATTCCCAAGGAGAAAACAAGGGGAAAAAAAGAGAGAGAAAAAGTGCGGTGCAGAAGGAAGGGTTGTTCGCTTGAGGGAACTTTACCAAGACGCGAGGCTGTTGATGGACACATTGGCAGTGGAAGAGATTGCCCCTGTGACCTTTCAGCTGGGACAGTTGCTTTAAGTGCAACGGCCATGGTGCTCTGGCAAGTCGACAAGTGCTGATAGAGCATTGCATTTATATGTTAGGCATTGAGCTAATGTGTACCTATATCAATAAACCATTAGTGAGCCAGTAAACTTTCAGTGTCTTAGAGGGTTTTAATTATGTGACCCCCTGATAATGGGACAGGCTTGTTAACCTCACCTCCCTGAGGGGGGTGAGTTGAGTTGCACTCTTATCATCAGCCACGGTTCTGCCAGTTTAATAGACAACAACATAAACAAACACAATGGTTCGAAAGGGCCCCAGGGCATGTTCAAGCCAAACCACAGCACCACCCAACACCCACTCAGTTTTATAGGTACAGTGAAAGAAGATGGATGTTGGCATGTGATAGCCAGCAGCTCAGACAATATGGAATAACAAAATGAGCTGAAGGCTCATAGTGTGCTATTTGTTGATGTTTTCTCAACAGGTATGAACACCTAACACAGTAGACATAGAATTACACAAGATATTCTCATTCATCTGCCCAAGATGTAAAACTGGTATAGGTACACGGCTACATTTGTGGGCCGGCCCATGTCTAAATTCATTTTGGACCTCTATACTTAATGTGCTTTATGACATCATGGGTACACCCATCCCTGCATGACCAAGAATAACCCTGGGCGATACATCTTTGATAAAAGTCAATAAAAACAAACTGCAATGCATTGAAAATGTATAGCAATGCATAGGTAAATGAACAACCACCTGCATCTACTAGATTGACAAATGAGTTAGCGTTATGCATACCAAATGAAAAGATAATGTATAACCTGAAGGGAAAGCCTGGAGAGTTTAAACATATTTGGGGTGGTTTTCTAACATACATACTCCTAGCACAGTACTCCTTTTATATTCAAGTAAGGATTGTATCCAACTGTCAATGTGTGAGCCGAGTTGAGTTTTGTAGTTGTTGCTATTTTAATTTGATCCGCTCTTTTGCAATCTTTTTTTTTTTTTAAATCAACTGTACTTTTTTTATTTTTCACTTTGGATAGCTACATACTCGGAAGAAATTGGTGGTCGGACCTAGAGGTATGGGTGGGTGGTTTGGATGTGTGTGGGAATGGGGGGTGGGCTATGAAGGGTGGATGAGGGTGGAATGGAGGGAGGGGTGGGCTGATCTGGCATCTAGGAATCATATGCTTGCACATTGTTGCATTTTTTTAGTCCCAGGGCTGTTATGTTACAAAATAAATAAAGATAACAAAAAAGGTACATGATTTTTTGAAATGATGATTTGTTTTGACAACTCTGTTTGTCCCCAGTGAAATCTGCAACCTCGCAGAATGACCACTGTCCGGGTTGTTTGTGAATTGATCTCTGAATCTTTTTTCCTTTTCTTTTTTACAACCTCTAGTGTTTTTGTACCAGAGTCGTGCAGATAATGACAAAACAAATGCTTTAAATTATGTTTTAGAACAAAACTAGACAAACTGCATGTATGATCACCCCCCTAAAATAATTTTCATGCACTCACTCCATATGTCATAACGGCAATACCAGCTGGAGAGCTGTTTGCACATTGTACAAATCACAGCTCGCACTTCTACAAGCAGTGTGTCTGACCCTTAACTTCTTCTATTAATACTACGCTGCCTGTGTGAAAGTATGCATATTCCAACATTAGTTTCTTTTGAAATACTAACCATGGCTAAGCATGAACTTGTTATGCATCTGATATCTTCTCAGGGAAACATCAAGGGTGTTAACAGTGGGCAATGAATGCAGGCTCACAATTTTGTCAAATAATCACTGAAGCTAAAAAACAGAAGGTAAAAGAGTTTTCATTTGACAGGTTGTCTGATAACATCATTAATATTCCAACCTAAACATATGCAGAGCCAAGTGGACCATGCATGCTGTAACTCTTTGCATCAGCCTATTAAGGAAATAAAACATGGCACTTGGAAGATGGATTTTCAGTGAGGGGCTGTTTTCCTGATGCTAATCTACAGTCTAAGGTATCAGCATACAAACCCAGTCACCACCCTATTACCCCAGCAAGTAACAATTAGGATGCTGTTATCAATTAGCTCTCTGTGTCCACAACAGCATTCTTAATGTCCCATAAAACACAAATACATTTATTGACCTTGTGGATAAGGAGATCCACAAAATGAAGTCCAATTTGGACAGCCTCTCAAGAGCTCAACGGCATTTGTATTGTGTTAAAGGCAGAAATTCAAAGCTTTAACACCTGTTAACGAATGCAATGCCATACAGTATACAGCACTAACTATACAAAATTAATTAAAGTCTTAAGACGCACATCTTATTTGTTTCCTGCTGTGACAACAACCAGCGTGTCTTGATTAAAGCTACACGGTCTGCTTCCAGTCATTTGAACCTACAAGCTTAAAAACTAAAACTGAGTGGGTGTTGGGTGGTGCTGTGGTTCTATTTCGTATATAGACTTCGCCCTCTAAGCCACGCTATGGGTTTATCCCTTTGCGCATGCGTCGTGAAGATTTTCTTTCCCGCCCTTGCGTACCGCTCGGGCTTCAACTACGTCCGCAAATACTGTATATAAACAGAGCGGACCCGTTGCTCTGCTCCCACTTTTTCTTCAAGCAAGCAGTATGAAGAAGATTATGTAGACCTCCGGCTCCAGCGCCACCCGCTTCTGCCCCTCCTGCAAGAACGGCTACATCTTTTCCACCCCCGCTGCGAGACCTGCCTCGGCGCCTCTCACGCCGGCAAGGCTCTCACCTCTGACGCCTCCTGCCCGTTAGGCGCCCGCCTGCGATCTAAGGAGCTCCAACGGCGGGCGGACGCTTTTCTGGCTTTTGAGGTCGACGAAGAGGGGGACGGCAGCTGGGCAGACCGACGTGACACCATCGACGCTCTGGAACCGCTGGAAGAGGGCGTCTTCGACGGGCACGAGTCCGATGACTCTTCTCCCCCGAATGACGATTCCCTCACCGGTTTTCCTTCCTCCCCGCTGAGAGGACTGGAACTTGAGACAGGGATCGATGCCTTCCCACTATGGCTCTCCCCATCTCCAGAACGGCCAGGGGCGCCGCCTCAGCGGTCTTCCCCTCTGCCGTCTGTGGCCCCACCCTCCACCACCAGGGCTCTTTTTCTGGACCTGCCGGACATCATTAAAAAGGCGGCGGACCAGAGAGGCATAGCGCTCCCGGCGGAGCTTCCAGCCCCCACTCGCGGCCTCCTGAGCGGTGACGTCTACTCTCAGGAACCGCCGTCCAAACGCGCTCCACTCTGGCCGCGCTTTACGGAGCTTCGGCCATTCGTGGAGGAGGCTCTCTCTCAGCCCGGGAAACTGAGGGCTCCAGTCTCTCGCTATGCCCCATTCACACGGGTTCATGGCGACACAGAGGCAGGTCCCCCCCCTGGAGCAGAGCCTGGCGTCAATCCTGCTTCTGAAGGCTACTTTTTTCTGTCCCTCCACAGTTGAAAACTGGAAACACAATGGCCCTTTTAAGGGCCACTTCAGTCTTTCTAAAGAGCAGTTTCCCTTCAACCGAGCAGCCCTTGTTCCCACTGAACATTACACTGATGTCATGACAGATGTTCCCCACACAAGAGATGGCCCTCTCACAACGAGTGGAAATTGAATCCCACTATCGTTCAGAAGCTGTGGAGCAGGTTCAAAGAAGCGGCGGTGGATCTGTTCGCCTCACGAGAAAACAACACAACACAACGCTTTGTGGTTTTCCTTGAGCACACGGGACAATCCACCCCTCGGCGTGGACGCTTTCTCCCACCATCCCTGGCCCAGAACCCGCCTGTATGCTTTTCCCCCGGTCCCTCTGATCCCTCGTCTCCTGGAACGCATCCAGGAGGAGAATCTGTCAGTCATCCTGGTGGCACCGGAGCGCACAAGCGCATCCTGGTTCCCGACGCTGGTCCAGCTGCTGGCGGGCCCCCCCTGGCAATTGCCGTGGCGCGAGTACGCCCTGTCACAGCTGGACGGCGTGATATCCCACCCCCCGGTGATAACCCAGCGACTGTGGGGCTGGCTGCTGAGCGGGAACGCTTGCAGAGGTTAGGCTTTCCTCCTGCCGTGGTGCGCACTATTCATAGCGCGAGAGCCCCCTCTACAACAGCGTGTTACGCGGCGCGTTGGTCCGCTTTCCAGCGCTGGTGCACGGAGAGGAAAACCCTTTATCGTGTCCCCTGCCTCTCGTGTTGACTTATCTCCAAACATTGGTAGATAACAACTTGGCGGCGTCCACAGTCAAAGCCTACGCAGCAGCCATTTCATCCTGCCACGAAGGCTATGGAGAGAGAACGGCTTTTGCGCATCCCCTAGTAAAGGGTTTTTGAAAGGGGTCAGACGACAGAAACCCGCCGTGCGCTCTCTCACACCCCAATGGGATCTGGCCCTGGTGCTTCGAGCTCTGGGGAAGCCTCCTTTCGAGCCCTTGGCACAAGCCTCTCTCATGTTGCTGTCTCTAAAAACGGCGCTTCTCCTTGCCCTGACGTCAGCCAAGCGAGTGAGCGACTTATGCGCGCTGTGAGTTTCGCCGTCCTGTCTCTCCAATAGAGGGGATGGGAGTGCAGCCACCCTACAGCCTAACCCTTCTTTTACACCGAATATTTTAACAAACTCCTTTCGGTCGAGGGTTTTTTCCCTCCAGGGTTTTTCCCCCCCGCCTCATAACAATGATACGGAGGAAGTTTCCCACCGATTGTGCCCGGTGCGTGCGTTATCACAGTACGTTTTACGCACTGCGGACATAAGGCGGACACAGCAGCTGTTTGTTCACTATAGGGAACACTCCCAAGGAGCGGCCCTGTCAAAACAGCATCTGTCTCACTGGCTATGCGACGCTATCACCCAGGCCTTTAACACGGAGGGGGCGGAGCCCCCCCAGGGCATCCGGGCACATTCTACAAGGGCACTATTGGGCATCATTGGCTCTGTTCAGAGGCATGTCAGTAGCCGACATCTGCGCAGCGGCCTCTTGGGCATCTCCATGCCCTTTCATCCGTTTCTATTTGCGGGATATGTCCGAGCCCTCTCTGACTCACTCGGTCCTATCTTCACTCAACGACGAATGCTGCCCCGTCGTATGTGTTCTGTCTGCTGCTGGGTGCCGGGAGGATAGCGGCGTCCCATATATATATATATATACAACTGTGACCATGAGGTACATGGACCACACAAGACATTGTTGGATTTGTTATAGAAGGTCTGTTGGCTAACTGATCCGTGTAATGAATGTAAAGTAACAAGCAAGATGTTAGATTAAAATAAGGCCAGAAGGAGGAGGACAGAAATCAGAAATAAGATCAATTATTAATCAAAATATCACACCCACCCATCAAATAACAGACAGCATGCCACATATAAGGTGCAACAACAACAACAACAACTGGAATCCATCAGTAACTACTAATGGAAAATAGGATAAAGCATTACAATTATTATTTAATACTAGTGCATACAGTATAATCAGACATACAAAGAAAATGACACACACACAAACACACAGACAAGTGCCTTTCAGAACAACAAGGACTACCTGTACGCACCTTTTACAATTAGGTTGAGGAGCTTTGGCCGTGGGTTGCGCTCACTCTGAATGGAGCATGTGTACTGACCGTCGTCAGATACATCCACTTTCTGTATCTGAAGGCTGTACTCATGTTTGTCTCCAACGCTGGACACGATGGACACACGTGGGTCCGCAGACCACCTGTCGTTCCCTGCGAATATGATGCTTGAGCGGTTCAGCCAGGCTCCTTTAGAGATCCCATCCAATAGGTAGCACCTACAGTGACAAGAGAAACTTCAGTTAGACCTGAAGACATGCTTGTTGTCTGACTCTGAGAAACAACTGAGTAAAGTAGGCCTACATGTTTGAGAATGTGTCTTGTTTGCCGACTGAATACTATTATCCATTAGAGATATTGCTGTTAAATACTGAATATGAAGACCTTGACCTGCGACTTAGAATAGATGAAGTCTGTTAAAAGATATAGATTGTACAGCAGCCACCGAAAAATACTCATGTGGTGTACTGGGTGGACAAAAGAGACCAAAGGTGCAAAGACATGAAAACAGTATAGGATGCCATAGATTGTCTGTAAATACATGGTAGTAGTGTGTTTTATTTACTTCACATTTACAACTCCTGGCTGTATCTGCACAGTTTTTCAAAGTGATTCCCAATGAAAAGCAAAGGCCTTCAGTCCAGCCACAAGTATTTAAACATCCCTGGCTCTGAATAGGCTGTATTCTAGGACCAGACTCTGGTTCCTGTGTGACCATTAGGCCGGTTTCACACTGGCTGCGTGGATTTTTCTGTCTTTTCACACCAGAAACGTGTCTGACGCGGCGCTGCTGCTGCTAGCCTTGTCTTTACACACGTATGTTTCCCATTGATAAAATGCACTCAAGCAGTAGTATACTTCATGTGTACATAAATACATACTGATTTAATTACAGCAAAGACAACGTTGGCAGCATTCGCAGCAAAATAGGCTACAGAATATTTCGTTCTGTATTGACAGGTACAATATTTGAAAATCGCTTTTTTTTTAAATTACATTTATATCTGCATTTAGATCAAAACCTAGAGACTTTCAAACATCAACATGTCATTTATTAATATGTATTTGTGTCAAAATGACATATAAACATCTTTTCCTATTCTATTTTGCCTGGAAACGCTTCCAACACGCTTGCGTGTCGCGTGAAAAATAGCCGTCGGTCCTATTTCTAGCATGAACGCGTGCATGCTAGAAATAGGACCGACGTACGTGTCACACAGGCAGTGTGAAAGCTCTAACTTTCTAGAGTTAGAGCTTTCACAACCTGAGCCGAAATAAAAAGGACACACCACGCAGCTGACACACTCACGAGACGCAGCCAGTGTAAAACGGCCCTTACTAGGGCCCAATGATTTCCGTGATGCAGAAAACGCGGACGGAATCACAAAATCTACTCATGAAAACGGAAGTCTCTTATACATGCGGAATCGCAAGGAATTTGCATATATTTTGTTGACATATTAAATAAACATTTTTTTTTTAATTCCTTCATATTTTTCAGTTTAAAACAACAAGCGTAGCAAGGTCTCTACCTAAACCGTGGCCAAATGGCATTGTTAAACATGTTGCCTAGTAACCATACCTTGAATATTCACGTTCACGTTGAGTTTGTTGGTGGGAAAAAAAATGGCGAAGCGAGTGGCTCCTGATAAGCCAATGGTGGCAAAAAAAATTAAGAAACTCTCAATTAAATACCGGGCTGAACAATACCCCAACGACTACTATGACTCTGGACAACAACTGTAAGTTTTGTCAACATACTGTTGACTGGACCCGCAAAGAGACATGTAACGACCATTTGAAATCAAAAGTTCATCTCAAGAACAAAGCTAAATCCACAGCGGGCAAATCCCTCCAGGTTACCATTGAGGCAACAACAAAATCAATAGCTGCAAGGCGTGAGTTTGTGGAAGATTTTGTTGCAATGTGTGCTGAAGCTGACATATCGCTTGAGAAAATGAAGAGGATACGTCCGTTTCTTGTCAAACATTGCAAGCAGGGAGGCGCGCTTCCAGAAAACGCCAGCAGCCTCAGGCAGACCCACCTGCCACGGGTCTTTGACCAGCACATGCAGAAAGTGCTGCAAGCACTTGCTGCAATCCGTGGAAAGAAAATCTTCATTTTGAGTTACAAAGTGCACTTTTATTGGGATCTAGACTTGCAGCCCAGTTATGGCCATTTAATTGAATTCATCTAACTCATCTAAAGGTTTGGCTGAATTTTGAATGTGCTTTGCAAGAATATATTAACAAAAAAGCTGAATTGTGAGTTTGTATCACTGAGTTTTTAAAGGTCAATACTGCTTAGAAGTGAAAAGAAAAGCAAATCCGAAAAAATCCGAAAGGGCTAAAAATAAATCCGAAAAAACGGAATTTAAAAAAAAAAAAAAACGGATTTCATAGGGCCCTACCTTACCAAGCTCAACGCAATTTACTTTTGAACGCTAATTGCATGATGACGCTGAGATCATGTTGTCAGAGGGCAGTTGTTTTAGTCAACATTCCAGCACTGTTTGGACTAAGGAAATCACATCATATTCTGTGACAAATACTGTAATAATGAGTAGGAAAAGAGGCAATCAAGTTTGGCTCTTTAGCTGTTGTGAACATGCCATGCAGACTGCCAGCACTTGTAGAAAAGCCACTGAGGAAATCAGTTTGGCACTAACCACAAAGCTCTTTACCCCCTATGCCAAGAAAATGTCCGTCAGGAAAGCGGGTAGAGGACATTGGTCTAGTCCAGGTTGGTCTTGTGACAAACAATGGAGAACGGATAGTAATAAAAACAACACGAGAGAGCGGTCCAGGTCCTTTGGAAGGTCCACACAGACCTGTCGGTTAGTTAGCCCATTGACCACCTAAGCTGTAGTGTATCTAGCCCTGAGAGAGAAAGATGTACTGAAGGAGCCTCAAGGCAAGCGTCACTCCTTTTCTGTTCGTTCTTTTCTTTTTTTTATTACAAAAACGTCAAGTGCAAATTCAGCAGTCATGATTATTGAAACTTGTGAAAATCTATTAAAATGACATAAATAAAGCTAATTTAGGTGCATGTTCTGCCTTTGAGAGAAACAGCGGAGCTTTAAAGTGTAGCGAGGCTTGCTGCCTACCTCAACGATCACAGGCGTTCAGTGACTAATAATTGAACACACTTTGGTGGGACCGCTGAGTGTGCCAGCTTCAGGCCTGAACATAAATGCACAATGCACCTGTGCTCACTCAGGCCCCAATCACTGATGTGAACAACTTGTCAACAACTTGCTGGGCTTTTACCATTATATCTTGGTATTCACAAAACATGTTTATCTCCATTGTAGCTGCTATTGATTTCCCGGTTTTCTCACCCAAAATTGTCCTTTCAGAATCAAAAATTCACTCAACATAGGCTTGAAAGGTGGCTGTTAAAAAGTTAACTCCTTCAAAAGAGATCAGAAGCTGTGGTCAGCTGTCAGTTACAATGTATTTATGGTGACAGCTTTTAGGGCTTGTAAAATGTCCAGAAGGTCTCAAGCCACTCTGTACGGTTATATACTGCTGACCACATCTGCTGCTGTCTGTGAAGAAGGAAACTACAAACCTTTAACAGCCACCTTTCAAGGATGGATTTGGGATTAACAAAGCCGTAATTCCAGACGTATGGTGGGAGGACACTTCACCCGGTCAGCATCGCTACTTGGACTCTTCTCCCTAATCTTGATGAATCAGTCCTTGCAGTTTGCAGTATCACTGCTGAGTCAGTTTGCACTCTCCCTCCCAAAATAATTATTGTTACCTCACTGTCTTTGTAATCTCACACCAAGGAGTCGTACTGATGCCTGTATCTATTCACCTCCTCACAGAACTGTGTTTCAAAACAGGCCATTTTTACATTAGCACATTGTCTGAGGTGTTGTTTGTTACTGCTATATTATAGGAATAGGAACTACATTGACATTCATTACAAGTCTGGCATGAGTTTGACGACCCGGTGGGATGGATATAGGCTGCTGTTAGTGCAAAAAAAACAATGGAAGAAGACATAGATTCATCCAGTAATGTGATTTAATTGGAGTTTTAATTGTCAGTGGCCTAAGGCCGGCTACACACTGGCTGCATAGCATGAGCGTGTCAGCTGCGTGGCGTGTCCGTTCATATTTCGGCTCCCATGTTAACAGGTTAGAGCTTACACACTGCCTGTGTGACACGCACGTCTCAGGCGCGGCTCGAGCCGTGCCAAAAACGCATGCATGCTAGAAATACAACTGACGCCTATTTTTCACGCGACACGCAAGCGTATTGGAAGCGTTTCCAGGCAAAATAGTATAGGAAAAGATGTTTATATGTCATTTTGACACGAATACATATTAATAAATGACATGTTGATGTTTGAAAGTCTCTAGGTTTTGATATAAATGCAGATATAAATGTAATTAAAAAAAAATCGATTTTCAGTGTACAATGTACCTGTCAATACAGAACAAAATATTCTGTAGCCTATTTTGCCGTCAATACTGCCGACGTTGTCTTTGTTGTGATCAAATCAGTCTATATTCATGTTTAACATGGTATTTAATGTTATCAATGGGAAACATACATGTGTACAGACAGGGCTAGCAGCAGCAGCAGCAGCAGCAACAACAGCGCCGCGTCAGACACGTTTCTGGTGTGTAAAGACCGCCACGCAGCTGACACGCAACAGAAACGCCACGCTCATGCCACGCAGGCAGTGTGTAGGCGGCCTATTTCTGCCTGACACATTAACAAACTCCCTGAAATCAGTCAACTCGATATGTCTGCACACACCAAAACACCAGAGATTCAACGCTGGTTTATTTGAGTATGTTCGCTCTAGATTATTTCTAAGTCACTTTTATTTCCCTTTGAATCATTTCTCATTCTGCTTGTTTTCACTAGAAAGAAAGGTGTTTCATCAACAAGATAATTTAGCTGGACTGTTTACCTGCTTGTCATATTTACAGATAAATGTAAGCTAGAACAGATCCTGCTTAATGCCAGCGTAAAAAGAAAGGATTTAAGTGATTCAAATCCTTTGTTTTTTTTAATATATTTTAAGTAGTTAATTTCATTAGGTTTGCCTTGTTTTTCCAATTTCTTTGAGAGGAAAAAAAATATTTTAAATATCTTTCTTTCCACACTTGGATACTTTCTGTGCAAAGTCATATAGGAATATACCATGATGAACACAGCCATTACAAACATGCTACATCATGTACTTAAAGTATAGAGTATAAACTGGAAACCACAGCAAAGTCATGTTATCAGCTAGGTATTTCTTCTGCCACATTTTCCTTGTTTATCCCCTCAATCAGGCATAGCGGCACAAAACTGCTTAACACCTAAGATGGGCTTTGCTTTCATCAAGCCCCTTTACTCCAGGAGCCCACCAGGATACAGACTTCCCATGGTTTATACAAAGCTGAGGTAATTATTCCACAGACCTCAGAGCATCTACTCTGAAGCAGCTTTGACATCTAAAACATGCACTAATTGATACTTTTATTTTTCCCTGCTACTGACGAGTGACTGCAGAGGAACCAGGATCATTACAAGCCTTTTTTTTTTCTTTTTTTGGCTCACAAATAACAGTGCAATTCAAACCCCAGTGATTATGACAATGGGCAAAAAAGGGATAAGCTGGTGTTTGAGCACTTCGCATGAATTGAGAATAATGACAAACCATTAATTACAGTATGGCAGCTGGTAAGAGAAGCAGCACTTCTTCAAGCTCTTTGATCGGATGCCATAATTAACACCGGGGCATCAGTCTGACCGACATTCTTATTTGCTTTATACAATTGTTTACTAGATTCCTCAACTGTAAATATTATTCCTGGCACCAACTCCACAGATCTCGTCTTGCAAACATATTTCAATGTTTCACAGTCTAGCAGTTCACATTCAGACGTTTTTTTTCTCTACATTTGGCAGAAGAAATGAATCACTTCTGGATGAGTCCCTCTGTACTCTGAGATTTGTTGTTATGTAACAGTTATATAATCAACATGCAGGAAGTTTAAACTACAATCCATGCAGACACCATGTAAGCTCATTATTATCACAATGTTTTTGCTGACTCAAATTAAAAGGGAAACAGCACAACGTTACGTCAGCCTTATAACTGTACCTATTTTCTCCAATAAATACATTTGTGATAAGTGAAAATGTTGAATAAGGCCCATGCTGTTTCTTGTTTTTTCCCCTTTCTATTGTTAGCTTTTTTGCAATAATAAATCAGCAATAACATTTTTGGGCAGTGCAGGGATGGCCAACACTGAAACACTGACAAATGTATTACCTTTCATCATTTCTGTGGCCCTAAAACCAAAACAACGAGCTGAAAGATGGTAAAACGCTCCATAAAGCTGATGGAAACTGCAGGGTCAGGTGATAATATTCTGAGTTTGTCACTAAAAAACGACCAATTTCACACTACATTAACTCTTGTTAATCCATTATTAATATACAAATATTGATCAGTGCAGCTTTAACTTCAGCATATCATTTGGTCACTTTGAATAAAAAATGGATTACAGCTACATTTAATAAGCATATTAGGCACACTAAGGGCCAATTTCTTCTGCAGTACAGTGTCAGTAGACAAAACTTTGTCACATGATGGCAGAGTGAGACAGAGTGCATTGTTACTATAGCAACAAAAGGCCAAGCCCTGCTCAGGTTTCCGGAGACCTGCATAATTTGAAGAAGGGGAAATATTTCATGTTTTTATTAAGAAGGGAGAGGAGGACAACACGGTTGCTGGTACACTATATAACAAGGGAGGTACAAGAAAAATCTGAAACATTTCACTTCCAACCACAGCTTGTCTGACACAGATGATCACATCTGTGAGTGTTCAAAAAAAGCAACACTCAAATCTATCAGCCTGTCAGCCCTGTACCATTTCTGTCCTGCAGCATGCTGAATGACACTTAATCACTGAAGTGTAAATCAAGCCTCAGCCACTGAGAAGACCACCTGGAATATTTTACTTTCCAGACAGTGTTGAACGGGAGTACGTCGGAAAATAAGTGGTGCACAGTATCATTGTAGTGGAACATCTGCTTTAAGACAATGCTTTTGTGTTTCAGTTAATAGCATCACCCACTTAACCAGGTTGAATGAAATAAGTGTTTTGAAGAGTATAATGAGAGAGTCATACAGCCATGTAAATGTAAGAGGAAAAGCAATTAATTGTGAAGTCAGGGAGGGATGTTTCATTCCATTTTAGCAGTTTCACACATAAAAAGAGAGATGCTGTGATGACTGTACAGCACTGTAAGCTATACAACCTTTATAACGACTCAATGCCCTCAACAGAGCTCAACTGTGCAATGAATCCTCAAATGAGAAATTGCATTTCACACTGACTGACTGGATGATGAAGCACTAGTGAAAGGGGACTAGGTGTGATCAGTGTGTGAAAATACCAGTTTTTTTCAGCTGTGAAGTCAGAGAATTCTTTTTTTATAGAGTGTGAAGGTGCTTTATTTATTAGTAAATCATAACAGGGATGACTGAAATAAGAGAGGGTGAGAGAGGGTGAGAGAGGGTGATATAGGTAATATGTAGGGCTGTAATACATTTTTCATTATCAATGAATCTGAATCGATTAATCATTAGCCCATCATAATTTCCCAAAGCCCAAGTTGACATATTCAAATTGCTTGTTTTGACCAACAGTCCAAAAACCAGAGCTAATCAGTTTGCTGTTATAGAAAACTAGAAAAACCAGCATCTTTTCACATTAACAAATCTTAAACCAGTGAATTAGTTTTAGTATTTTTGATTAAAAAAATTACTGAAAGCTCCAGTGTGTAATGTTTTGAGGTGATTCTTAGCAAAAACCCCTTTGTTCTTTCACAAATATGTGCTCATTCATGTGTAATTACTTCCACCAACTAATCAAAGTATTCTCATACGCGTAGAATCAGCCATCTAGAATCATTCAGAATACATACGAGCGAGTCGCTGGAATGGTGGCAGCATGTAGCGCCTCCATCTTTAATATACATTAGCCAAAGAGGGACATACCTCCGCCTTTCGCGCTTTTACACTCAGTGGCACCGTGACGAATGCCAGCCGGGAGATTACTCGCGACTGCCGGCAAATTTGACAGCCTGTTGAAGATGGACGATCACACCTATTCTCGAGGACATGTAATGGAGTCACCTCGTCATCTTTGGAGTGTCTCTTTAGTTTTTCTTTGCCTAGGCGGTCTCACCGATCCACTGCCACCGGCTCTGTCTTTTGTTTTTCCTTTACCTTAGTTCCCTCTTCCTTCAGCTTTCCATCGCACCTCCGTCGCATCAACTGATCTCTGACTCTGCTCACGGAGAAAAATATGTAGCCTACGCTGTAAACATTGCCTTACACTATTAATCTCGTGCAATATACAGAACGGACAAAGTCGTACTAGAAGCCATGTTAATCTTGGCATACGGCCACCGTAGGAGTTAAAACGCGTTTGGAATGGGAGGGGCTAGAAAGTAATATTCAGTTGGTTGTCACATACAATTTCACCGCTAGATGGGAGAAATTCTTACACAATGTAGCTTTAAGCAATTCATTTATTAAAAAGATTGTTGCAAATAAATTTTCTGTCAATCAATCGATAAATCAAATAATAGTTTATTACTAGACATTACCATGTAAAATACTTGAATCATAATCAATTCATGTAGCAAACTACTAAAGGTACATTTGGAAAGCCCTAATCTCAGTGTTGTGCCAAATAAATACATTACAATACCTTACAATACATTAAGGGCCCTATTTTCATGGCAGCACCAGCGCAAACAATGCGCCCACAGTTTGGAATTTTCTTGACCTTGAAATCGGCTTTGCCAGTCTGTGTGGTGTATTTTGGTGCACAGCGCACGATGCACAGGTGGGATGAGAGGCACAAAATGGAGGGAGTTGTTGGTATTCATCAATCTACTGCCACTTTGGAGATTTTATTAACAAGAGCAAACTAAATATTTGGAAGAATCATATCTGTTGTCCACAGCTGCTTATAGTGTATGAAAAGCTTCTCCTTCAGTTCATTAAATCCCTGCAGCTATCTGGAGGCAGCAGAACAGATATGTTGATAAATCTGCAGATTTGAGAAATGCCGCGCCAGTGCGTGGTGCCATTTCGCACAACGTCCGCTACGCAGACAAGAACCTGATTTCCCAGAGAAGCCGGTTCCTCATTTATTGAGCTACAGTGATCATGCGTCCCTATGATTGGCTCTGTTGTTTCATGAGCGCTGAGAACAGTGATGTGACAGATTTGTATTCACCTTCACTGCTGCACAGACATGAATCAAAATAGCAGGTGCGCTTGGAGACGCCTACACAGTCTGTGTGTCCCAAGACCTACCGCTTTACACTTGTCAGTGCACTTGCGTGATTAAAATAGGGCCCTAAGTACTGAAGTTAGTATTTTGTACAAAATGAAAGTAAAAATGTAGTGACAGAAAACTATCTTTGTAATTGTGAGGATCGTGTCCATTCCTAATTTAAGTATTTGTTGGGGGTGTAGAAGTGGTGCTCGCTTGTCCCTTGAGCATAGGTTCAGGTTTGTGTCTGGTTGCTTTAGGTTGGATATTTTAGGGGTGGGGTGTTGAGTTGTTGCAGAGAATGAGGGAAAATGAGGACATAGTTTAGAGCTGTGCAACCAAGGTACAGAGCACCAGGCTCTTAATCCCTAAAATAATCCTGTCGACTGTGGCCAGAAGGACACATCTGAAGCCTTCCAGCTATAATCCACACAGACGAAACCAACACCTAACATCACAGACACAGAGAATAAAAACTGTCTCATAGCCAACAGAAACTCCCAAATCTCACTTCATGTGTGAAGACTTTGAAGGAGATCTATTTTGTATTTTTTTTTATTTCAGTATCATTTGTGTCTGAACTGACACTGAGATGGAGCCTTTGAATGAGGGACTAAGAAGAAATCTTCAGACCCCTGATTACATATAAAACCAATGCCTCCACTCTGTTGTTACCATAACAGTTATTACAACAAAACCTGTACAGCATCACCGTGTCCCCTCCAGCTTTGGGTCCCCTCAAGGTGCATCTGCCCTTGTTCCTGCCAGTGCATACAAATGAAGTGACCCGTGCTTGAATAGCTTTGGTTGAATGGTTTTGTCTTGTTTCACATGCGTGAAAGCAGCTGAGTCAAAGCCGTCCACAATATGCAACTAGGAAAAAGTCATCTCTCACGTGTAAACAATAGCGAGAAGCTTTTCCCTCAGTTCCACGCCTCACATGTGCAAGATTTCACAAGCTGTTAATTTCAAATTTGAGCACAAGTCAACACCAGTCTTTCCACTACAACTAAGTCATGTACAGAAAATCAGCCAAAGCGTTACAAGAGTAATCTCTGGATTAATTCACATTATTGATTCTTTTTTTCAAGAATTTACATTGACTGAATGAATTCAACATGCAGTGAACAAAAATGAATGGGGCTTACAAATTAGTGGTTGAATAAAAAGTGGAGAGCTGGAATTCTGAGAGGACAGAGTAGGAAGAGTAGCCTTTGCTGAGGCATAATGGGCGAGCATTTTTCCACCCCAGACAATTCCCCCTTATAAATATGTGAATGAGCTCTGCGTAATACATTCACATCAAAACTGAGTCCACTGCACACTCAGATACTGTTAAATGTCACATTCGAAGACCAGCTACACAAAGTGTAGATCAAACAGTCTACTGCACCGTTACCTGTTAAACAAACAGAATATTGTCTGGTAATCTTTTTTCCTAAGGCAAACTCTACAGTTATTCAGTATCACTGTCAGAGAGCACTCCTGTGAACACACTATTGGACCACAAAATCTTTACCATTGAATCACAAGCACTACAGTGCATAAAAGATAACTATTAGGATTACTTCTTCCCAGTGTACTCCAGCACCTATGCTTAAACTGCATTTGTTTTTCATTAACATTCCCCCCATCTTAAAAATGATCCAAACAACGGGCAGGAGGAACAGATTTACTGGTAAACAGTTCTCATTTGAACTTCCTGTAGCAATGAATCACAGTGCTAAACACTTAGGAGATGAATGAGTCTGTATTTCTTTCATGAAACTGAAACATGCTGCAGGCCTAAGACACATTTTAAATCACTGCAGTTATTTTTGCTTGCTCCAGGCATCCTGTGGTGCAAAGCAGGCACAGTTTGACTTCTTGAAAAATACAATCCACGTCATTGTACCAAGCTTTTCT
The DNA here is from genome assembly GCF_031162955.1 of Sander vitreus. Lineage (NCBI taxonomy): Eukaryota > Metazoa > Chordata > Actinopteri > Perciformes > Percidae > Sander > Sander vitreus. The sequence goes on from NC_135863.1 coordinate 14,696,563, forward strand.
GATATATATATATATATATATTTCAAGTTATCTGACCTACAGTTGCTCTGCTCCCAAGTGAGTGAGCGAGCTTAGTGATGTGAGATCGACTATGCACTCAATGTCCAAGAAGAGCTAAGAGGGAGTATCGGTAGCCTTCAACTGTGTCTTTTCAGATCATTCTTCTTTCAATAATAATATTATACTTCCATCGTTTACAGAGGCTAACCGGCTAACTACCTTGAAGTGTCAAAGGAGAACTTTGATTAAAGATTTTTTTTTACCATTTTAACCTTGCGATTATCAGGACTTTAACCTAGTGTTTTACTTGTAACACAGTCTTTAGGACTCCTGGTGGACAGCTCTGTGGGTATAGCCTGTATGTATCACTAATATGGAAGAGGGCTTTAGAATAGCTAACTAAAAAGCAATGCTTTGTCCCCTAAGGTATCTGTCAGGTGACTGTAATTGTGCGTGGATGCAGAGATCATCAACAATGTATCTCCCAAATCAAATAACCTTGTCCTTCAAAACTGATGGTTCGACACTGCACACTGCGACCTCCCTGCGGTTCCAGCATGAAGAGGGACTGACAATTTAAAAAATACTCTTAGGAAAGTTACAAACAATGTCTCACGAAGAGGCACATTTGGGTCATCCTTGAAACTAAACTGCTGTCAACCAAAAACAGTGAGAGGCATTCACAGCCACATGTTTTTGCAATTGCTTATTAATGCACCAATTGTGAGCCTGTAATGACTGACTGGCATTTGACATTTACCATGAATGCATGTCTGTCTAATTCCTCCCCTATGGAAGAAAGGGAGGGGAGATTATACTCCAGGAAATAATTATGGCATATAACTGCATTTCTGCCGTGTATTAAAGACCCAGAGATCAAACTGAGGCAAGCTGTGGGTGGTTGAGAAACCCTAGACAAGCACACATGGAGTTCAGAGTGCTATAATATTGCCTGGGCCCTGGAAGCCTTTTAATTATGCTTCATTTCATTTCAAATATGGTGTAATGTGTGGACAGAAAACAGTACACCAGATAACTTATGACGTGTTTTCTCTCGTTATGAATTAATCTGTTGATTATTTTCTTGATGAATCAATTAATCGTTTGGTCTATAAAATGTCAGAAAATAGTTACGAAAAAACCACGTTTTCTGAAGCCAATTTCCTAAAGCCCAAGTTTTTTTAAGGATTCTGTTGTTCTACAGAATTGGAGAAAAAACAAAAACAATATCCGAATCCCAAAATTGTAAACCGAATACGTACCCAACAAACGAATGTCTGAATTGTAAAAAATTCGGGTCCAGCCCTACTTATTTTGATGCAAAGATTTGTACATTAGCAGGAATGTAGCACAACAAGGATTTCAAAGTAGAGCCTGACCGATATATCGGCGGGCCGATATTAGGCATTTTCCAAACTATCCGTATCTGCATTTATAATGGCCGATAAAACAAAACGATAAAAAAAAATAATATATACATATATGTATGTGTATATGTGTGTATATGTATATATTTTTATTCATGTATTTCTCCGAATGATTTGTATATGCGACAGGAAGATGTTTGTTAAATAAGTAAATTTGTGGTGTCTTGTAATCCCATGTGAGATGGGCCAAAATGTTTGGCATGACACAGAAATAAAACATAACTAACTAACTATATATATATATATTAGGACTGTCAATCGATTAAAAAATGTAATCTAATTAATTACATACTCTGTGATTAATTAATCGAAATGAATCGCATACATAATTAACGGTGCCTGAACCGATACTTTTTAAGAAAGTAAAAAAAGAAGTCTGTGATATTAAAGAATGGCTTGTTTATTGCTAAGGCCATATGGTCAAAATTAAATGATTTAATAATAATGTATAACAATAACAATAACTTATTTCACTAGTAAATTGCTGTTGAACGACAAAAACAACCACCAGATGGAAAAAGGACATTTACAATAACTACAAATGCACCACGAGGCTGTAGTTTACCAGTTTCATTGAACGCACCGGCTGTGTTGTTTCTCCGACGGCAGCTGCAGATTGTTACATCCCGGTGTTGAATCCTCTACAGTAAAACACAGTCACACTTTACACCGTTTAGCGTTAGCTGTCAGCATTGTAACCGTGTTTAATCCAGCTACTAGCTAGCAGTAGGCTAACGTTAGCTGCTGTCGAGTATAGTGTTAACTAGCGTCATGTGCAGCAGTGTTTGTGTTTCAGAGCATCAGAGAGAAGCGCAGACATATCAGTGGCACCAGATTTCGGTAGCCAGGGTTGGCAGGAAGAAGATTTTTACAAGTAAATGTTCCAATTAATAATCCAGGCAGAACATTCTCATCTCCCTCCTTCGAATGGTGGCTAGAACGACTCCGGGTCAAACGTCAATATGGAATGGATTAATACGCGTTATTTTTTCTCAGATTAATTAATCGAAATGAACGCGTTATTTTGACAGCCCTAATATATATATATATATATATTTTTTTTTTTTTGTAAATATTCATTCATCAGAATCATTTATAATGACAAATTATTCTGATAACTGAATATTAAAAAAATAAAATAAAAACGGACGAAACACCCTTCAACCATGTTATGAGTGTTGGCGTTGCATAGTTTGTCCACCAGCGGGCGCTCTACAACGTCCCTGTTGTCTTGGACTTTAAGTTTCATATCTTAAGTTTCTATTTTTATTAGGACTGTCAAACGGTTAATTTTTTTAATCGCGATTAACCGCTGAAGTTCTATAGTTAATCGCGATTAATCGCATATTTTATCACATGATTAAAATTCTATTATTTTGCATTTCAGAACAGTTTTTAAGTACATATTAACAATCGAAATCAATTCTTACCAGTGTATCTTGATTGGGAATCAAATGAATGCAAAGAAAGTTACTTTATGAACTTGATTTTAAGATTTGTAATTATTTATTTACTGTAAACAAAAGAAAAATGTGTGAATTCGTCATTATTGCACAATTCTTCCAAGTACCTAACTAAAAAACTAAAATTCCCTATCCTTACTAGAGTCAATATAGTGTTTAGTAACTCCTAAATAATGTTGATTACTCACTGACGTCCAGTGATCACCGGTTAATGAGACAGCGTTTGCAGCACCTTGCAGCAGTTCCAGTGTGGCTGCTTTCTCCGTGTCGTACAGGCCGTGTATCCGTGAAAACTACTGTCTCCCTCGACGGCAACGAGACAGGTCAGAACATACCAACCGTAGTACGTCTTTAAGACCCGAGTCCTCTATGATGCTGACAGGTCTGCAGTTAGTTGCCACCCGTTTCGCAAGAGCTGTAGTAATTTTTTGGGATTTGGTTTCATCCACAGGTCGGCAAGTAGCACTCTCCAAAATACTGCTTTGCCTGAGTGGGTAGCATGCTAGCTAGTAGCATCACGTTAACTGTACTACTATGCTTAGCTCCGTAGGTGGTAGCTCAAGCTTGACGTGCTTCGGTGATATTTTAATTCGGCTTTACACAATGTGCATATGGCTTTTGACTTGTCTACGAGCCATCCAGGAGTTTTGGAAAATAAAAAGCGCCATTCAGGATTTCATTGCTGCTGTCTTTCTCCATCATGCCTGCAGCCTGCAGCGGCAGGATGTGTTACGAGGAAGTGGCAGCTTGATGATAAGTAACAGTGCTGCAAAGGGTCAAAATAGTAGCCTGTTAGGCACAACGCAAAGCCGAGTGAAGTGTAAAATAAATTAATAAATGCCGGCAAGAGATTAATGCGATTAAAAAAAATGAATCGCATCGCGTCGGCCCTTAATCACATCGCGATTAACGCTGACAGCCCTAATTTTTATACATTTTATTTATCAGAACTTTAATATATTTTGATGTTCCTCTGTTCTGTTGAGACAATAAAACAAACTATTATTTTTAAACTGCATTATCATATTATTTTAGTGAGGACTCATAAATAACTACAAATAACTAATGTTAAGGAAATCTGTTTTTTCTGCATTTCTGGATTTTTTTTGTAATTATTATAAACGTGCAGCACCAATTCAAATCCCCAATTTTTTTAAACTAACATTGGAATATGGGAAAGTGAATGTATCCACAGGTCACTAGACTGATAAAAAAAAAAGTAAACAAATATCTGACAGAATAGTGATTGATAAAACCACAGTATCGCCATTACATTACGATATGATTCCACTAAAACAAGGCCATAGATCAGAAACTTGTATTTGGTATTAATCCCCCTAACAGGGTCTTTTCAGAACAGAAGCCAACAGAAAGCACAAGGTAACAGATGCTAAAACCAAGTATGGTACGAAAAAAGAACATCTGGAGGCGACCACATAACCTCCAACAGAAGCATAACAATAAGACATGATAGTGAAAGCTTGACAGATTATAAAACAAAATCTCAATGTGTTGACTGAACGTGACTGATTGGTGATTATAATAGAGAGCTGATACAGACCAGCTGGCCACATGCACGTCTTCAGTGCTCTGCCAACTCTAAGTACACATTTCATCATTATGCTACTATGTTATTACAGACAGTATTAGGTGCAGGGCTTATAAAAAGCCAGACCATTGGGAAAAGCTAATGCTCTACTGCATGTATCTGCAGTCCCGTAAATGTCCAAACATCCATAGTGTTGTGCTACTGGAAATCTTTCAAAAGACATGAGTGCTCGTTTTTTTACTGTAATGATGAATTACTCAACACAAGAACTCAGTCAAGATCATTGCATCCACACGAAAGAAATCCCCTTCTTTTGTGCATGTTTTGGAGGATTTCAAACTTTCACACAATTCTTCAGAGGGTTGCTGTTTTCCTTCGATGTATTAGTTCTAGTGACATTTCCGAGCATGGAACGCATTTTTTAGCATCTGCTTTCCCAAATCTAGCAACCCGTTCTGAGGTAGCCTATTTGCTCTGCGTACTTCTGTTACCGTTTCTGAGCTGGCAGGAACTACCCTGAACAGCTCAGCAGGGACATCTGCCTCCCACAGCCATCTGTGCCCAGGTCCTCCAAATCCCTCACTCTTTGTCAACCTTCCCGTCTCTCCTTTCTCAGTCCTCTCTCTTTCTAGCTTCAACATTTACTACTTCAAACACATGTACACACATGTATAGCACATACACACACACCACACACAGTGAAAAGACTCATTATTGTCTTCAATCAATGATGACAGCTGAATAGTTTCACATCAGTTATAAATGACAGCTGTACTTTATGGCACAAAAAGTGGGTCACATGCTGTGGCTTTTTAAGAGTGTGATGTTTTATTGAGGTAAGAACAAGATGTGCACGAGGTTAACTGTAAGAAAAGTAACCATGGAGACTTTAAAGTAATGTCACACTCTGAAGTAAAAAAAAAAAAAAAAAATCTAAATAGACTGATTCTTATTCAGGTCCGCTCCTCTACCTAATTTGTTTGTGCTTTGAAGTGTGTATGTGAGGTGATTCCTTTCATTAGAATGTGCCTGGTTGTGTATTCTGTTGCCGAACAGTTTACCCACACCACTCACGCCCAAGTGACAGGTCAGGCTTGGCAGTGCGCCAGGGAGAGCGAGGGAAGTGAAGTCAGAGGGATAGGTCAAGGCTGGGTGTGGGGTGGAGTCACCCACCGCCTGTTTGCTTGGGACCGCTGGGGTTTACAGGTGAGTTCACAGTGTAATACTCAATACTCTAATGTACTCAATAACAGAGCTTAAACCCCAAGTTAAATCAGACAAGACTCAAACAAGACTGTGTGAGGGCTCTTGAGATGTCAAGGAAGGCTATGTCTGCTTTCTGTGTTTTGAAATGTCACTGCAAACGACTGCTTTAAAGGGAGGAGGAGAGGGGGTGGGAGGTCTTTTTAGCTGACAATTGTTATACAGTAGCTCAAAACTTTAAAATGACCTTGAAACTCGTGGGGCAACTTCACTGCAGATGCAACAGTATCAGAAATAGAAAAAAAGTATCAGTATTGGAACAGGTTTTCCCCTTTCATTATTATTTAGACATTTTTATTTTATTTTTTCATGAAAAAGTCAAAGGAGTACTTTAACTTTGAAAATGTACTATTCCTTAAAAAAGAACAGAAAAGAAAGCACACTGGACACACACTTGGTAGACGAATATACATAAAGTAGTAGGGTAGTGTCTGCGACAAATTGTAACTCTGTTTCCAAAGTGGTGGGCCTGAGCACAAGGGGTATGAAAATGGACATCACATCTCCAACATTTCTACTTCCTCCATTGTCCGTCCACTGTTGAACTAAGCTGATAGCAATGGAAGAAACCTGCAATTCAGAAGATTGGAGGAATGTGACTGAAACAGGGATCATGGTTTGTAGAGGCCAGGACAGATATGTATCAATTGTCCGACTCTACCTACACTTTCTCTCCCCGTGTATGAATTTAATTCTTACTTAATACTACGCAGACAGGTTAATGGGTGTCAGGATATCGAAAGCAAAATTAACCGAAACTGACATCCCTAGTCTGTATGCAAGTACACTGACTTTTCTAGAAATCTGCAGACCCTTCACTATGAGCAAAATGGCAAAAATCAACACTCACCAAAAGAAAAAAAACAACGGTTGTCGGTTAGCGGTAAGTTATCGGTTAACGTGGGTCAGGCTATCAGCAAAAAAAAACAACTCTAAATTAGCATCGCTACTTCAAATGCAGTCAGAAAACACTGCTGCATGGTCAGCAACATTCCTCCTAACTTTGAAGGCAACAAGCAACAAAGACAAAATAATATACTGTAAAATGTTCGCTCATTCCGTCTAAATTGTACAGTTAGTTACAGTGAGATAAAATTGTTTGGTGAATCTGGCACTGCATGAAGGAGAAGAAGCAGTTTTATAGAAAGCAGATCAATGGCACTACAGTCAACAAGCCAGCACTGGCATCATTACAGGCAATAACAGCTGAGGTGAAACAGAGTCTAAGCCTTTTTAACACACAGGCAAACATCAAGATTTTCCATAGTATGAATGCCAAACAGTCTACCAATGGCAAACTACTATGATGGTGCAAAACAGTTCAGATAAAAAAAATAAAGAAAAAGGAAATCATTCAACAACAGCCACCACCTTTGGGTGTCATCTGTGGTTACCATTCATAGCCCATATAAACAGTGTGACTAAGTCTTATTCAGGAACCCAAGTCTGTATTCAAAGAACATAAAAACCATAAACATACTTTACGTGTCATAGCTTCAGAAACGCTTTTGATTACAATCAAATGGTGTTTACATGATCAGTTATTTGATACATCCCTTGTTGCTCATAACTAAACATTAATAGAAAATGTATTGTTGGGTTCCTAACTGGGCAAATGTCAGGTGATTTCATGTATTCAGTGTTTGCAGATGACATGGAAAATGCCATGCTTTAAAATCCCTCTGTCATAAACAATGACAGTAACAAGGGAGTGTTTGTTATTGCTTTCCTGCAGGGCTTTATCACCCTTTTTGATGTGCTCTGTCCATGGCACAAATGGACAATCCTTCATTGTCAGAGGACATTAGAACCCCTGCACAGTCCGATAGGTGCGACCACATTCATCATCCTGACAAAGGGAAATAAGCAATTGCCACAGCACTTAACTGCTTTCAGTCATCTGCAAATATTGGAATATACTTTGCATTGAGAAGAGGTCGCTCTGGGCATAATAGTAAGTAATAGTTTGTAGGGGTGCACGATTTAGAAAATGTCACGATTCGATTCGATATCGATTTTTAGGCTCAAGATTCGATTCAAAAGCGATTCTCGATTCAAAAACCGATTCACGGTATGTAAATGTAGTTACTTTTCCCATGTGATTGCAGTAGACATACAATTAAAAAAAAAATATGAATAGATTTTTGGAATTCTATGAATCGATTTTGAATCGGTAGAGCTTAAATCGCGATTTGAATATGAATATGAATTTTTTTGTACATCCCTAATATTTTGCATGCCCTATTTGTGCTTACTTGCTTGATTTAGGGACCGTCCTTTTTCTGCCTGTCTCATGGTTTTACACACATTCATGCAGTACACACGCAGTTCACTCTCCTAGTTTAGAGTGTGGGTGAAAGAACTGGGTTGTACAGCATGAACAGTTTCAGCACCCTGCTTTCCCCATGAAACATTACGAAACCCTACTAATATCAGAGCTATGTAAGGTGTTTGAGGGAATGCCTGTAGCCTATAGCGTTAATCTGTACTTTGTCAGTTAACATGACAGAATGCATTTTTTAGCATTCATATTTCTCTTTGTGTATGTGTATGCACGTGTGTTAGCCTGTTTGTATGGGAGGAGGAGGCAGAAGGTTGGATGAATACAGAAATTCAATGAATGCTCCTCTGCTTAAAATGCAGAGCCTGTGTGTTGGCAGGGACCAAAAAGTCTTAGTTAAGCTAATCGCCAGTCCATTTGACAAGGATTATGCTCAGCTGAGGGTTCATCCCAGGAACAAGGTCTCTGATTCATAACAGTAATTTGAGTTTGTAATTTTATTGAGAGAGCAAATACTCCATTTTGAGATTGCCTTAATCACTGTAAGGTCGCCATAGGAATATATCAGAAAGAGTAAAATACTATTACTGCAATTAAAGATATCAATATGCCTCTAGTGTGTGTGGGATCTAGCTGGGTTGACATAAGGACACGGTGAAAGGCATGAATCAGAAAAGAGCCAGCAAACCAAGAGTCTAAACCTTACTTCCTGATGACAGCCAACAGGGGGCACAACATGGGTTGGAGAGGAACTTATTTACCTCACTCCGCCTAGGCTCAGAGCCTGTTGCACTTAACTTGCTGAAGAGGTGGTCAGCAGGGTGAAAAACAATCCAATTCCTCCAGGAGTGCCAACGCTGGTATACAGTTTTAAAGAGGCAGTCAAACAATCCAAAGCTCTGGCTAGTGCGTGCAAGGTAAGCTGGACCAAACAATTTGTGCTTAATGATGAACAGAGGACAGTTTTTAAGTCCTGCGCCTTCCTCCTTGAGTTTTCCTTCTTGTTTACTTGCCAACTAACTTAACTTCAAAGAGCAGTGGTGGGCAACCATGTGCCATGTAGACCAAGAATCTGCAGGTTCCTGTGAGAACCTGGCAGTTATTCTGGTTAGTTCCTCCTCTTGTTCAATGAGATCACTGGGGCCTCTCTACAAGGGAAATTGAAGGGGTATCAAGCTTAACTTTGGTTTTCCTGCAGGTTCTATTTGGTTGTTCCTAATCAAATCAACATGTATGATGTGAAGTAGTTGTACAGTATGTACTATGTGTTTGCATTTGGGTGGTCATTTACACATTTATAATATTAATGTCTACTAGATTTCAAGAAACTGAGTCAATGACACTGCCCAGAGCAAGAGCCAAGAATAACAATTACTTGACAATTAACATTACAACGATATTTACATTCACAAAGAAAGTAACTAGTGTAAAGCAGCAATTAAAATGTACTTTGAGACATGTTGGTAAGGTTGACAAATGATTGACTGACATAAAATAAAAAGTAAAAGCAAAGTTGTACAATTGCAGTTTAAATGATATAATTGCATTTTGCAGGAGGGTATGAGCTTTACACAAAACCTACATTGTCATTTTTGTGACCGTTGCCTGTTACCAAATGACCTTGTTAAGCATAATTAGTTGGAACTAAATGAGGGTATTGTTGTGTTGAACAAGAAATTGCTCTTATTGTCTGGAAATGTTCTTCAGACAAGCCCCCAGTGTCTGGATTGAGAAAGAAAATATCATTGTTTAATTTATCAGTTATTAGGAAACCAAATTATACAATACGTTTTGCATTAGTGGCAATAATCTTTCAACTTACGGTATTAAAACACACACAAAAATCCTCCAAGTGCAGCAGCACACACATCACAATTTGGTTTAATTCAATAATGTACCAAAATCCTGATCAACTTTTATTCTTCCCCCTAATCTTCTTAATGGCAAAACCAATCAAAGATCCTGGAGAAAATTGCTCCTCTTGCTTAGCACAGCCAATCAATTGCATGAAGTCATTGTAACGTGCAGGGGCAACAGCACAGCTCCAAAAGCAGCACCAAATTGTCACAAAAACATATTAACTTGCATGATGTTGTTATCTAAAGCTTATTGAATGATGGATTTGGGCCTGATTCTTCTCAACCTCTGTGCCAGTAGTGAAGAGGAATAACAGGAGAATGCATGTCTAAGCTAGCAGATTCATTAAGCCCACAGCATCCAAGACTTTAGTGTCTTGGCAACCAGGATAATGGTAAATGGTAAAAGAAAAACACCCAGCAGAAAATTCATGTCATCCCTTCTTTAGGCATTATTATGCCTCACCAGCTCTGGCTGCTCATTACCGACATTCCACACATTCAAATGAGCCAATGGTGAATGAGCATGCACACAAACAAACACACAACCCTGTAGTCTGCAGGGTGTGAGGGGATGGGCTGATGATTCTGCACAAGATACAACAAGCTCACCTCTTCAAACACTGACAAGAAACAACACAGAACTGTTTTTGTGATTCAAAGTTATACCCGTTCATCATGCATTTAAGTCTGGAATCATAGCACATCACACAAACACTCACAAACCAGTTTATTGAGTATGTAATTCCAGCTGAAGATAAAATGGCTGATAAGAAGCAAAGTCAGCTAAGCTCTTAAATTGGATGGTTACAGAAGTGCAGCAATCTAAATAAGATGTATGGGCTGCAGCCTGTAACCTGTATGATTTTTCCTTATCCGTTTATAAAACATGCAATTAGTTGAAGATGGCCGCAAGGTTTACTGAATAATCCCATTTAAGAAAACAGTGTTAAATGGGAAAGCGCCTAAAGGCAAATGTAATGGGTTTTTCCATTGACATGCTTTCTATTTGATGTGAGAGAATGCTTTTCTTGCTCTTAATATCGAGCCTCGGACACCTTGAAATAAATGGGTGGTATTTCTTCCCTAATTTATGAATATAATACTCACAACATGAATACTAAACCACAATCCAACTACTGTGCGTCCTGTATTCATTTAACTATAAACATCTGGCAGCAAGTGTGTCTTAAGAGCCTGGAGGCAATCTTGCTAGCCTCATTTTTAGGCTATGACTGGAGAAAATATTTAGCAAGTTATCGCAAGCACTCACCCTATACATTGGGAAGCAAATCATATCAACACTGTGAAAATCAGGGCTTAATGGAATCTATTTTTACACACAGCTTAGCATAGCATGGCTGAACAGAGCTCTGGTTGCTTTTTGATTCCATCATCCAGGGGTTTGGTTACCTTGTGAACGAGCCGAGTCCTTCACAGCACAGATGTCTTTCCGGTGACGGTTTTCCGAGGTGCACTGACCGTTGATACTGTTGGTATGGTGCAGAACATGTATGATAACTATTCTAAATGATGTCTAGCCTCTACAAGGTTTTTTAATCCTCCACTTCTCAGTTTATCAAGGCCAATACATCCCACCCCCATAGAAGTATTCCAAAAATAGCCTGTTCATCTTCAAATATAAAGTCATTGATTGAATCATAGCTCTGAATTAACATGATTTCTGCTAACTGATCTCACTCTTTACAAAACAATAAATACATTGGTTGGGAAGCTTATCACATTATTGCAGAACTACAGCACATAATACACACTTATTGTGTAGTTGAGCTCATTACTGCTTTTTTTTTTATCTCAAGCAAGCGCCTACATTGTCTTGAACAATTAGGTAACATTAATGGTAGAAAACGTTTCATCTGCTCCATTTGGAGCTGCAGTTGCAGTTAGTTGTTTTTGCAAAAACATTAGACTTCCTACCACTGCTTCATGATTCAAGCTGTCCACTGACTTGTTTTTTTGTTTTGTTATACTTCTTAGTTTTGTCAAAGGATATGTTTTAAAAATTGTAGAAAGAAAGGACAAAGGAGAGGACAAACACAGGACAGAGAAGATGTAGCCAGGAATAAAAACACTAATGGGCAGTGGGCCGCAAAGTACACAGACGCAAAGTATAGACAGTGTTATTAGGTGCCCGTTGTAATGATGTCCGTTTTGCAGTACAAAGGGGAGGGTATTCCAACGGAGGGTGGACTGTGAGAACAATCCTTTAGAGGTATTAAAAATGCTAAGGCAAAAATACTTCTAGATTATTTTTGATGTACATTTAACAAATCCAGACCCTGCTAATATATCACAGTCAGATTTTGTCTGATAAAACCTGAGCAAGTTCAGAGAATACGAGCATAGTTTTTTATTTCTCAGCGTCCAACTAAATGAGGGGTAATGTCTCGATGCTGCCTGTGATCTCACTACTTTTGAGTTATTACTCAATAAGTGGCTTTTGCGGCAGCAGAAACTATGGTATATGCTCATTTCTGGTGAGTCTATTTTAGTAGTAAAGCCTGCAATCTGTTATCAACTCCCCGCGGACTAATGGGAGAGGCTAATTCTCTGGCTCAATATTAGTCCCAATCAAGCCGTAACCAAGCCTGCCGTTTGACTGGCACACACACACGCCCGTCTTTTGGAATGCACCCACACACACAGGCCTCCATTATTTCTGAATGAATAAACAAATCTAATCATCATCATAACAGTCAGCTAACGTTGGCCACAAATAATCTCATACTTATAATCCTATATAGTTTTAAATTTACAACCACTTTTGCCTCTGCTAGGGTCAGATTTGTCCTTTTGGTGGCTTTCTTTAGATCTGTTGTAAGACAGCGGCCTTACGGAGTCCGACATTTGATATGATAGATGTTTGATGGAATATAGGGTGCATTTCAGTAAGCTCACTAGGTTTGCCACTCTGTTACAAGCCTAGTAACCACTGACCTTGACAGCAGGATAGGACAGCCTCCATCCTGAAGGAGAGATTCTGATAACCATGTCATCCATCATTGTGGCACTGAACCAAACACACAGGTCAGAAACCTCAAGCCTTGGTAGCGAATTCTCACCTACACATCGTGTATAGTTGAGAGACACACACACACACACACACACACACACACACACACACACACACACACACACACACACACTTACAATTGCAAAAGCCGGCAGTATGGTCTTTTGGCCCTTAAGAACACAGCAGAATGTTCATTTTTGTCAGCGATTAATGATGTATGGAGCTCCATAGTGTTGTGGGAGATAGGGCTGTCAGTCCTAGTGTCTCTCTCACATGAACACACACACACACGCACAAGCCATGTACACAGACAAACGCACATCCAGGTTCACACTTCTCCACAAACACATTAGACAATCGCATATACATGTGCACGAACACACACATGGGCTGGATAATGTTTGGCTCCTTCTCACAGAGCTTGCTCTCGCCATCTCTCTCGCTTTCTTTTTTCTTGGGGTTAGCTGAGATAGTCTGCAGCTTCAACGTATCACCTCTTGACAGAAAAGACCTCAATTCCCCACCACTACACACTAACAAGAGAGCGAGAATCCTCCTTACAGCATGTAGGTCAGCCCTGCCTTTCATGACTGTCGGTTAAAAGAAGAGATTACGACTAGATCCTACTCTCCCACAGACACTTTTTGTCTAAAACTGCATGCTTCTCCCACCCGAGTATGATGGATATGAAGAGCACATGCTGCTATTTAAATTGGATTATATGTATCCGATTTTGTTACATTTATCTCAATAATGGTCAATTATTATTACTTAGATGCACTATTTAGAAACCTGGCTAGCCACAGTGATATCATGGTGTCATATCATTTGCTTTTCCCTAATCAAGAGAAATCTCCATTGGCGCAATAACATTTTATACCCTTGCCAGTGAGAGTAGTACAGTCATCACAAATGCCATATGGACATTAACATGAAGGTAATGTTGGGGATAATTTGCAAGTGATGAAATATTGCTCTAATGGAGGGACAAAAACGTAATTACACAATTCAGCTAATGTTGATGACTTTTTTTTATGAAGGGTGGATGTCCGACAGTTGGACACTAAGCCAGAGGCCATATCATGTTTGCAAACCTGCTCCTGATATTACAGTCTAGAATGACTACTTTGTGCATGCAGATATTTTGAAAGGTTGAATTAAGCTATAACTGCAAATGCATTATCATCTGGCTAAATTCTCTCTATCACAGCCCTTGTCTCACTGCTCCATGTGAGGGCAGCTTCTGTTATACCCTGTATTATATTACTGTACACCTCGCTAAGGAGAGATTATCATAAAGCATTTTCCACATGGACGTTTTGTGCATGGGCATAAAAAATTTACCAAAAAAAAAAAACTCATGGCAGGAAGTATAACCATAATTTTTATTTGAGTTTAAGTATGGTGCTTTTGGAAGTTTCATATATTCGAAGCTGGTGCTGACACTGTCAAGACTGTGACAAAGCAGTGAGCAGACTCACTACATGAGAGGCATTTTATATGATGATGAACTGTCATTATCATTATGCCCCTCCGTACAGAGCTAAGTACCCATTTTTGGAAACGTCTCTGAGCCAGTGTCACACTATGTGTCAGTGTTAAAGCCAAGGGGGAACAGTTGGTTTGTACATGGCTGACACAAGAGGGAAGGGAGGGGGTTGAAACATCACACAGGTTGAATGTACAATATTTGTCAGTGATCGTGATCGGCAGTCAATGACCACACACACCCATACAATACACAATTAATGGTGCTCCATTGATCTGCAACATTTAATTCCTTTTTAGATCCAGTTAAGCAGCTTTGGTAGTCATACAAATCAGGAATTACTAATATGTTGCGCTATTGATTTTTATAAACGTATTTTTTTATTCTTCCCCAGCTTGTTCCTAGCCCCAAGTCAATCAAACCGCCAACCCTAGGTTTAGGGGACACCTGACTCTACCTGCTGATCCTCACCTGCCCCCATAATGGCTAAAACAGCTGAGCAAACAATACTCAAAAATAAGTAAACAGTGTGTCTGTTGTTGACTGTTTTCAACAATGGATTTGGTGAGCTAGTATTTACAACAGCATGACAGTGTAAGTGACTGATATGTTAATTAATGGATGTGTATGGAGCAGATGAATAAGCTGTAGCAGGCTTTGACTATACAGGCAATACTTGTAAGTTAGTGATCAGTTCATTGTAGGTTTTGATCTTTTCATGGGATTAGTTGACAATATGAAAAATAAAGAATATCACCTGATTTATCCTTTAGCTAAATGTTTTAGCTGAATTCTCTCTCTGTATCTACCTCTGATAATATAAAACAATTAAAAAAAAAAAGATCAAAGGAAATAACTGCCCTGTATTTATGCTCAGAGCTAGGCTTTAATGCAGTCAGTTCCAGTGCAGTCTGTTGTCATTACTGGAATTGGCTGGCTACTATCATTCTCTCCTCTCCTTCTTTCTCCTTCTGCCAGATAGGGAAGAGGGTTGGAACCAGCCTGAAGCTGGAGTGATGATTGATGACACGCCTCCTCTGGTGCACACTTCCCTGCTGACGCACTGCCACACTTTTCAGCACTAATTGGGCAACCCTGCAAACTCCCCTCCCAGAATATGTGGGGTCTGGGTTGAAGCAAACCACCCACTCAGAGAAGTGTCTGAGATATACTGTTCTGATAAAGCACTGCCCACAAGCCCCCTAGCATGTCAGCAACACACCGTGGTCCTGTGTACTGTGTACTGCAAATTTGCCATACACTAAGGTGGGCACCACGGGCCATAAATATTGACAGAAGATAAGAACCTTTGAGTATCATTTTGGAACAGTGGAACTATTTATATCGTCCAGCAAAAAAAAGGGCCTCTATGCACCTACAGAATACATTATGATAGGGACTCCAAACAATGTCAAGGCAATGCAATCCAGACAACAGCCACTTGATATTCCCCGGGACTGTGTTGTGGGCCAAGGTGCTATCTGGGGCTCACATTGTTTGTTTCTCCTGACTTCATCGAGGGTGACTTAACCTATGATATGTGTATAATGCATTTATGAAGATGGATATTAACTGACACAACTTAGATTAAGTGTCTCGCTCAAGGACACTTCAGCAATATCCTCTGCGCCTGCATTTGAACTGACAACCTCAGGATCATTAATCCATTTAGAGCTTGGAGGTTTACAGCAGAGTAAACAGAAGGCCAGTGTCCTTTAGAACTCTTTGCTAAACAGCACAGCATGTTCAGATCATGAATTCATCCACAATGCTCTGTAATGCAGGCTCAGGCAATTACTAAGCTTGCAAACCATATGGTTGGGAAGACATCTAATAACAGTCTGCTGTATGTTCACTGGTTTTCAATGAAGGGCAAAGGTTCAGCTTATGGGTTGAGAAATTGTTGGTGTGCAGTGAGGCATGACTGATCTGTGCAATTGGTGAGCACAAAGGGTATTATGTAAAAATCCTTCCTGAATAAATATACATGATGTGCCTCTAAATCTGATTATGATATCGAAACTAGTCGAAAGAACCATTACTGTCATTTTGCTCTCCACAAACTCAATCTCTTGCCTGCTCTATCAGCAAAATGTTGTTGTTGTTGTTTTTTATTACCTTTTCTCTTTCATTTTCTCTCTTGCCATTTTGTATTCTTCTCATTATTCTCCTCCTTTAATCTGCTGCATTTATCCCCACGTAATTGTTTATGTTTAAGTGTCTCTTTGGTCCCCAGACTGTAAAATAGTAAGTAGAGTAAACCAGGAAAGGCTTCAGCGTGTCACGTTCCAGGAGAAAATCATTAGAATGTATATTGAGGAGGAGGTGGAGATGATATGGACAGAAGCCTTTAAATTTATTCTCCGACTGGCTTAAGCAGGCACTTCTGAAGACAAACTCACAACTTTAGGTAGCTGCCTTGCCTTAGACAGGCTTGCTAGTTGATTAGCGGTTTCTAAAACCATTTATGTAAGCTTACAGCGTGAATTCTTCTTATTCCGCTTTTAATCTCTACAAAGGGATGGCTGCATGAATTATTCATGCAGCTGTATACAGTATCCACCCTATTATTAACTGTGAGATAAAAAATATAACTATCTGAGGAATAATTTAGTCGGCAAAGCAGCAGCTGAGTTGACACACAAGAAGTGCACACTCAAGCTGATCGTGGAAAATAAAAATCAATTTGGCGGAACTGGCAAGTATCTATATGAAGTGCTCTGAACATTCACTCACAGCGACGGTTTCCGTTGTCCGGTAATTACCGGGAAAAAAATGGTGAGGACTAGGGCTGCACGATTATGGCCAAAATGATAATCACGATTATTTTGATCAATATTGAGATCACGATTAATTATCACGATTATTTGTTGATTTTAACCAAAACAAATTTTATTGTCACATAGGCTAATTATAACTGCTTCCACATCCATATTGTGCTGCATTCCTCCTTTGTTGAAGGATACTATGACGGAGCCATTTCAGCTGTTGTGCGACCGCTTTCCACACATGCACGTTTGCCGTGAAAAGATACAGGCAACGCAATTTTCTGTTCACATTAACGGCGCATGTGGTGCCTGGTATCTACCGGACGAAATAGCAATGCGGATTTCGGTGATGCCTCATTACGGTGCCACTTAAATGCCTGAGTTGCATTCTGATGCTCCGAAACCCACGTTAGAGACAACATAAACATCGCTGCATGTCCCGCTAGTAAACACTAATAACACGTTACACAGCAGGTAACGTTAGCCTACCGTTAGCTACAGTAGTAACTGGATTAAACACGGCTAAAATGCTGACAGCTAAACGGTGTAGTGTGACTGTATTTCACTGTGGAGGATTCCAACAGCGGGACGTACAGTAACAGTCTGCCGCTAAAGCTATGAGCTAAAAGACTCAAACTAGCACTGCTGCACTAGTGGTCACTGCTGTTGTCTGAAAAACCACACAGACGGGACAAAATGTTGTGTTTACTGGTAAACTGGTAAACATCGTGACCGGCTTATGACCGACTGCTACCTGTTACGTTACTCTGTCCTCTGTGACTGTCTACATCTAGAAACTAAGCTGCGCGGTGCAGGCAACAACTCTGATTGGCTCATGGAGGCACGTGATCAGACAGTGGTTTACGGAACGCTAGATTGGCTTTGCAAAACAAAAACAAAACTTTGATACGGAGCGTTGAATGGAATGACGCATTTTAAATATCGCTCGGTCACGCAACTTTGATCGTGGGAAGCCAAAATCGTGATTGTGATTAAAATTCGATTAATTGTGCAGCCCTAGTGAGGACCTAAAAGTCTCCAGTCAGAATGACCAGTGAAAATAATTCCCTCTCCACTATTTGAGTTTTGTTCAAATAGTCTACAGTGATTTTGATATGTTTTGTTCTATTAAAACAATGAACAATCATGTTTTTTCATTTTTAAAAATGACTAGACTGTAGCGGAGGCTTGACTTTCTCAACAGCCTGCGAGGTGCTTATTAGGGATTACAGTGAAATCTATCCGGAGTGGGTCAAACTGGCCATGGTAGCCTGCGTGATTCCAGTCTCCAGCGTGCCAGCAGAGAGAGGCTTCTCCCTGCAGAACCGCAGTAAAACAGGGCAGCGAAGTCGCCTTGGGGAAGGCAGACTGGCTTTTGCGTATCGCAAGTTGCAGAAAGACACTTGTTTAGAATTATTTTGATTCAAGTCGGCATTTTATAATTTTATGAGCCAGTTTTTTGTATTGTAGTTTGTATTGTTTTATTTCCTCTGCCTAGCAAATGGAAAATAGGCCTGTTTTAATTCAGATTGGCACAATGTTATGTGCATTGATTCCATTATTTTGGCCACTCTGCCTGTTGCCTATATTTCAATAAAAATAGTATACATCTACATCCCTTGATGATATTATTCTTTAGCCTGCTTAGAAGTTGTTTTTAAGCTCAATAAACACGGAAATATTTGACCGGAACTTTTCCCATTTGACCGGTAAAATTAAACCTTACAGGTCACATGACCGGCACCAATTTTTTTTTCCTAGCAGAAACACTGGCTGTCAGATGTAGTACAGTGAAACTTCAGCTATGCCGACAGCATGTCACTATATCACTATACTGTTAAAGTATTACCGCTATATACTGTGTAAACTACGACACAAACCAGTACATAGCGACATATAAGTAAGACAGTGACAGTATTTGTTTTGTTTCTCACACACACACGTACACCCTGATAGAACATATTTGTCAATCACTAAAGGTTGTTTACACTGTTTCCTAATCCTTTTGATATTTGTGTAATAGTTTCCCCCCTTATCTGTCCATTGCCATGGCAGCTGGAAAACCCAATCGGACACAGCATGTAAATAAATAGCTCCTGCAGCCAAAAAACACATCCTGTCAACCCGATGTCAAAGCAAAAACCTTATGGATTGTAAGAGACTTGTATCATTATCAGTGCTGCAGACTCCTCACTGCATAGGGTAAGTAAGAAAACTCAATCAAACTATTTGATTACGTTTTTTATTTGTTCCACTCATAGTAATGCACAACTTTAGAAAAAAAGTTAAAAACTCTATACAACTCTATACATTCTATGACCAAACAGGAGCAGGGAGAAGAAAAATCTTCACAAATAGTTGTTGTAATACTACAAAGATGGTTATTAACATAAGCAATTATTCTTTTCTAAAGAGTTTTAAATCAGAGCATATTGGACTCCTACACAAAACAAGGTTTTCCTAGATACATATATTACATAGACAAAGTCGAAACACTTTCCTTGAGTAAAGGGAATTGCTTCCTTCCTGGATGACTGACTGTATTATGTATCTGACAACTCTTATCTCTTAGTTTATTGTGCTTTCTCATGTTAAACTATCAAATTCTTAGATATGTCCTAACTTAATCTTTTGCAAGACTAGACAATTGCTGTGCTGAAAAAATCTAATAGGCAAGTGTAATTTGAATGCACATGATGTCAACACACAATACTTGTGAGTGGAAAGCCGCCTCGTTTCGAGTTCAGTGGACATAATGATGTCAGTTCTTTCTGTTGTTTCCCAATTTTGTAGTGCTACTTGTAGTGTCTATTGGCCAAAATGAGTCATAGTAAGTCTTTTATAAATATGGTTTCATTTTAACCAGTACTGCTGTAGAGGACTATACTAAATACTCAGAGTCACATTATTGATTATATCTAGTAGAGATGCACCGATTACAATTTCCTAGGCTGATTCCGATTTCCGATTTTTCTAACCACTCTACGGCACACACAAATATTAATTTTCTATCTTTTCTTTAATAGAACATTTTACATTTTGCATAGAACATTTTTTGAACAGATAATCGATCGCTATAAAATAGAACTATATAAATTACTCCTGGTGTGGGAAATTCACGCACATCTAAAGTGCAATGTTATGGAAGAACCATTTCCTTCTTTTCACATCCAATATCCAACTAGTGTAGAGTGACACCGCGAGCAGGCACGCACGCCACCCGGCGGAAAGGGGAGAGAAAGGAAAAAGAGACTGTCGCTGTCCGGAGGATAACTAGCCAGTGGAGATCACGTGTGTGCATCCTCGAGAACTGTAAGTGGTATAACTTATGTTGTCAGTTCATTGTTAGCTGGTGATTTCGTTGTTTGTGTTCTTCACCTGCTAGCTAGGTTGCACGCAGCTGTTGATTCAATATAATGGCAATTGTTGAACGCCCCTGCTCACGTTTGTATTTTGTATTTGTAAAATGCGGACTCATGCTGGCCCGAGCCCACACACACAGCCTGCAAGTTTGGTCCAAAGTAGTAGTTTGTCTGCTGTTAACAGCGCCAGGGGTGTCGGACTGGGGGTGGAAAGGGGACTGAGTACCCAGGGCCCTCATGTGGGCCCTCACATTTTGAAGATTAACACAACATATTGTCTATATCGCCCAGCCCTACGCTGTATGTATTGTACAACCTCCTTTCTCTTGCGCAGTGACTTTATTGGCATCCTTAGGTTGAACCACAACAATACTGCCCTGAACTCGTGTTGTTAAGAGAGCTAATATTCTGAGCCTAAAGGCATCATTCATCACTCTTGCATTTGGTCCTTCAAGAGCTCTTAGACTCTTTCTTTTTAGACTCTAATTTATGTGACTTATTAAACTACGACATGCTATGATGCACTTTTTTCAACATTGTGTTTGCAACTCTTGTACAGCGTCTCTGCAGGTTGTATTTCATCATCATCTAATTTATTTCCACTCTTAATGTGTTTTTTACAGAGTTTATGCATGCAAAAACCTGGCTTACTTTTGTATACCAGTTATATAATAATGAATAATGACGCGAGCACTCATTAATCCATTTGTCACATGTCATTAAAACACCTTAATGAGTCTTGATATCACCGATCAGACCTTCTTTCAGTCAACGTCACTATTCTTGTTCTTGGGACAAGCGAGGAAGCTTTGGTTTTGTTTCGATGATCTGTACTACACTACCTGGACATATTTATTCATCACAGGAATGCACAAAATGATCATCTCCCACAGTCCTTACAATCAAATCAAACATTGCCACTCCATCAAGGTGAGTCATTTTGTTCCCAAGGAACAAAATATTCAGCCAATACTGTTGAGTGAAATCAGAAAAATCTGTGGCATCCACAGAGACTGTAAACCTTATCATCGTTGAAGGACCACATTGGCCTGTCAAGGAGAATATGGGAAATTATCAGGTGGTTGTTTTACATGTCAACACATCTAACCAAAAAATTGGAAAATGAGCCAAAATTCATTGTGAAAGCAGTAATTTCCAGGAGTGCAATGTTTTCAAGAAACACCTCCCACTCCTGCACTTTTGTGTTGTGTTACGCTGGCATCAGCATCAACACAACATAATAAAGCATCTGGCTCAGATATTCCCTTAGTGAGCGAGTACACCACTGAAGTCATCCAGCATAGCACCTGTTTCCGCATGTAGTCCTGCCCGTGATGGCAGATATGGAGCACAACAGCAAAAACGAACCTCACAAACACTGCACTGCAGATTTTTTCTTTTGAACTTGTTGAATGGCCCTGAGGTGGCCATGAAAACAAAGATGACAGGATTATCCTCTCCAGGCTTAGAAGAGACCCATTAGCGACTGCACTGGCAAAATCGAGGGTGAATATTTTAAAATGAAAGTGACACTCACACAGTACAGAGAGGAAGGCAGCGGGGGCATTGTGTTGGAATCAAAGACAGTGCCTGGATTGAGGTTTGCAGAAGAAAAACATGACCCACACACTTCCACATAAGACAACTGGCTGTTTTAAAGATTGCAGTAAGTACTGTACGAACAAATTCAAAACTGATTGCATGCCAGAGGGAAGTTCTATTGTGGCACCTGACTGTGTCTCTCAAAATACAGTAAGATGAGACAGTGTGTTAAATCCAGCAATTGGTATTCACATTTTAACATGACAGCAGTATGGTAGCTACATACACTGTATTATCTCCTAATACATTTCATTTGTAGCTCCAAGGGCTGGATGCTAATTAGCTGAGGGCTGTAATCCCCCTTTCATAATGCTAACTGGGTATAATAAGGAGGAGAAACGGAGCCTGACATCACATAGAACCTAGTAGAGGTTAATTCCATGTTGTTCTGTAAAGCTTGCATGTAAGTTTGATGAAGTTAAAGAGGATAGTTAAAATATCTCCTGAGAGAAATACTATCCAAAAGCTTCTGAATTAGTAGCATAGCTTTTAATGCTCATACTCTGTGGGTTTGAGACACCAGTAGAAGAGCAATGTAGTTAATTCTGCTGCTAAAAACTGGGCTAGAGCTTTAAATTGCTGGTTGGGTGTCTCTTTGTATATTAAGTCAGTTTTAAGGCGGCTAGTAACAATAATTAGGGATGTCTCGATCCCGATCGCAAGTATCAGATCGTAGCCGATATGGAAATTTTTTAACTGATCGGGGCTCTGCATTCACCCCGATTACCTTACTCCGATCATCTACATCAGCTTGTAGTGATCGCTGCCTTTATACCCCGTTTACACGTACATGGTTATTTTGAAAAAACGAAGACATTTCCCTTCGTTTGTGCCCTTCGTTTACACCAAATGGAGAATTCGCCTCTGAAAACGATTCTTTCTAAAAACTCCGGCCAAAGTGGAGATTTTGGAAAACTTCGTTTGCACGTTTGCATGTATACTGAGACAAACGGACGTTTCATCTTTGTTCAAAAGAGAAAGAGGAAGTGATTTGTTGCTGTTGTTGCTATTTTCGTGATTTGTTGCTGTTGTTGCTATTTTCGTGATTCTGCTTGGCTAATGTGGGCTTCTCGTTACACTGCCACCTACAGGTTTGGCATGCTCTTGACGGCATTAACGACATATATACACGGGTACGTGTAAACACTTTTCTGAAAACTGACAGGTGTTATTTTTGAAAACGAAGAGGGTGAAATGTCCGAAAATACCCGGGCACGTGTAAACGTAGCCTTAATCACACACGCCCTGCGCCACAGACACATCGCCAGATGCCTGGATGCCCGCACTCACCAGTGTCTGTCCAGAGTGTCTCGTAGATTGCCAGCCCTTGGCAACGAGTAAGAGAGAAGGTTTGCTGGGATCCTAAAGAGAACTGTTTTGGTGTTGAGAGAAAAGTTAAATGCATTAAGCTTAAGACATATTTTAGTTACTTTGTTTACTTAGTTATTTTTGTAAACAAAAAAACGGTGTGCAGCGCCATTATCTGAGCAAATACAAATATCGGATCGGGATGCGGTATCAGCAGATATTCAATTTAAACAATTAGATCGGGATCGGGGGCCAAAAAAGCTGATCGGGACATCCCTAACAATCATTTTTCTTATTGATTAATCTGCCGATTATATTCTCGATTAATCGTTTAATGGACATAATTGTTTAATGTACAAAAGGTCAAAACACATATAAAAAAAGAAAATGCCTACAACCAAAAGATATTAAGTTTACAATGATGTCAAACGTCATTGAAAAGCCGCAATCATTACCATAGTGGGAACAGGTGAATGTTTGGCCATTTTGCTTGAAGATTGACTGAAAGCATTAATCGATTATCAAAATCATTGCAGATTAACTAATTTAATCAATTCATGAAATTTCTATGGATCAATTACTCAACTCGTTTCAGCGCTAGACATTTTAGCTAACAAAACAATGTTTCTTACAAAATGTGAAAACGGTTTCTCCAGTAACTCGAATAATTTGATTTCGAAAAATCATCGATGCAAATTCTTTACATCAATTAATATCAATTTTAAATGAACTGGCCAAATTAATGTTACTTGATGCTTTATAAACCATGTATTAATCATAACCTTATTCTTATAAGCATTAGTTGCAACTTTATAATAGGCATCCAAATAATGTTTACAGATGGTTTACAAAACAAGTAGTATTACATAACTAAATGTATAAACTAATGAGAATAAAACATACATTACTAATCATTTGTAAACATAACTTATCATTTCATTGTTTTTTAACCGTAAAGTGGAATTAACTATCACTTTACCATGTATTAATGATAGTTACCATGAATGATTCAGTAAATGTATTGTGGCAAGTAGCAAAGATGGTGGTTTATTTGTGCATGTGTGCGTATTGTGTGTATTGTGCTCTATGATAATGGTGATATGGGATTATGTTGTGTAAAAGCCTCCAGCCTCTGTCTCAAATGGGATAATTGATAATTTGATGACTGATATGGGCCTTGGCTGCAGTTTATCCTTTTTTATTTTCCAATCCCTGATTTATTGTGATCCCTTAGATTAAGCACAATGAGTTGACTGCTGAATACACAAAACAGAACAAGGCTACGCCAACATGCAGTGTACGAGCAGACCAAATACTAAAGATAGAACGAAGTCTGGAGTGTTTCCAGAGAATACCTGACAGCTCATCTATTACTAGGTAGTAACTAATCACGACTACATTTACCTTGGCTGCTTACCTTTAGATGCAATTAATGAACAGAGAGAAAGAGAAAAATAGGTAAAGATAATGTGAAATAGGGAAAGGGAAAGTAAGAGACAGAGACAGAGTGTGGAGAAATCAAACTCACCCCACAGTCTGTTGTGGCCAAAAATGTAAATATATTTCCCTCGTAAAAGAACTAAATTTATGCTTTTGGAGGGGTTCGGTACACATTACTAAACATGCTATTAAACAATGGAGGTCGGGAGCCTACCTAAAACAACTCTAACCTTTGTGACTGATGATAGTGTTCTGCCCCCCATAAGTCAGATACTGCGGGGACTGTTTTAAATCAAACTTGAGCAAAAACAGATTTTGTTCTGGTTATTTGGATTACTCTACAGTAAAAAAAATCTGTGCAAGATAGCAAAGAGTTAATACACTGTCATGAATCTACAATTAAGCAGTACAGCAAGTATCCAATAGGGGCATTTGTCATGGCTGCCTTTCATCAACCACACAATTAAAAGTAAAGCATTGCAGTAGAACATGCTTCAGTATTTTACCAGTACTGCAACACCATATAGAATATTAGGCATGCACGTACTGTGCATAAAGTCTGAACAATATTAATTAATTTCTCACAAATGAGGCTTTGATTTTAACCCTTGACCCCACTGGAAACAAAAGGTAGCACTGCTCTCAGTGATATTGATTTGCTCCACTGCTTCTATATCCATTCACTAATAATTAACAATGCAGACTCTCCAATTACTTTGCTCCAACAAACATTTACAGCAGTCTGACATCCACACACTCATTATGCAGATGACAGAGAGTGAGAAAGAAAAAAGCAAAACCCAAAACCTGCTCAGAGCGACTCCAATTTAAATTCTTTAGCCATGCCAACATAGAGCCAAACGAATTACGACAATACGAATCTCCTTCAGCTGTTGAATTTGCTAATCAGTGGGGAGACCAGCCATTGTGAACATGAGTGAGCTAACTGAAGTGGTAAAATAGAGATTACAGTCAATACTTCTTTCTTAATTTAGATTATTTCCTGGATTGGCCGTTGAAAACACTGACACGGTAATTATAAAGATTTCTTAGTAGTGGAATGATTCATAAGAGACACTGATATTTTTTGAATCAGAGGAACTATGGCAACCAGAAAGGTTTGTATGATTGAATTTGTGCTCATTCAAAGATAGTGTAATGAAGGGATATATCACTTTAAAAGAGTTCAGTTATATTTTATAATAAAGAGTTCACCTTTTCCCTGTCACAAAAGGGTAAAAACAAAACAAAATATTGGTATAAGTATAGGGCATATAGGCTATCAGCCAAATTGTTATTTTAAACATAGATATCAGTCCAGAATTTCACAATCGGTGCATCCCTAGTTTGATGGTTATGTGAGGTTGGACGTATCATGCTCAACACGTAGTGGACAGCGTGCAAGCCAGCTTCACTGTTCCTAACTCTGAAATCATTAGCCTGGATGCCAGCCGAACTTAGCCCCGCCCACAACATTTGAGGTCGGGAAGTTCGGTCTGGACTTGATCCGTTGTGGAGCAACTATGCTCGAACCAGAGCTGTTCGGACCAATCAAATGGTCAGGGCGGGCTTTATACGATGATGGACAGATGATCAACAGTAGCGTAATCAACCATGTCACCAAAGAGCGCTTGGGTTGAATTTGTTTACAACAAAGGTGGCTGCCGCTGGAGAATTGAGATGTGTAGATTCCGCCATCGCGTCTGTTATAGAAGATATCGACAGCGCATTCATTTTAAAATCCTCAACCGGCCGTCTCAGCTCGACTCAAACCAGCTGATGGTGTCGCTGCGACTCAGCTGTTTAAGTCGCAGAGGCTGGTTTTAGAACGTAAGAGACATCACCTGTTTCAACAGCCAATAGAGAAGTCAGCTGGTAAAGTCAACTATAGAAATAAAATGATCAATAATCCATTTTATATTTATGTTACAAACAGCTGTACGAAATGGCAGAGTTTTAGACGGAGCCTCAACGACCGCCCGAAAGCACGGTAACGTTATAGAGCTGGCTGACGAGAGGGAGCGCCCAGCGGCGGTAGAACAAAGCCGTGAATCGGAGAAATAAAATTCATCACTAGAAATGCAACTGTAGCAAGCATCTCACTATCACTAACGTTATCCACATTCATATTTACACGAAACAAATGATATATCCAGCTACAAAAAAAGTCTAAAGGTCGGAAGTTAGGACGGAAGTGCAAAAAGGGCGGTTGATGTGGAAACGATACACCGTCTTGTCTCTTCTCATTGGGGTTGAGTTCTGTTGAGAGTTGAGTTGAGTTCCGTTGCTCTGATTGGTTGTAGGTCTATCCAATTGAGTGCAGAGGCATTTTCTTTCCTGGTTCGGTTGAAACAAGCCCCATAATCACAGCCCAGTGGAGCAGTATCAGACTCATATTCTGACTAGAATCTGAGTATGACGACGTCAGGCTACGAAATCATGGTTCCTCAGAGAGGAATGCATGTTTCTAGTGTAAAACCAAGAAACAAGACTAATGCTGAATTTCATTTAGGGACAGGAAAATACCCTCTACAAGAGCTTAAATCCCGTTGGATTGTTTTAACTCACAGAAGGGCCTGGCTAAGACAACCAAGTGTCAACACTTCTGATTTATTATTCCTTTGGGATCAAACTAATGTTTACCTGCAGTCTCTGCAGCCTCAAACCATGCTCACACATGAGATCTTGCATTGAAGATAATGACATCAATCCTCTATCCTAGGGGAATATCTCCCATGATAACGATACAGTCTCACTTCTGTATAGTAACACTTATTGGAAATAGGCTTAAAACATTCAGCAACACCTTGTCTCTGTGAAATATATATGGAGATTTCGGTCAATCAAAACTGCATAACAAGTTCACCTTCTAAACTAAACAGAGCTGAATTCGGGGATATATTCCTATGATGAGGCTATGCCTCCTGCAGAGATTCCAAGCAGGAAATGTCACGTTTCCCAGAAGCTTACTAAAGGTTGAGGTGTTTCTCATGCTCAGCATACTAAGTAAAGTGTACAACCCATACGCCTGCACTCTTTGTTTCAAAGCTTCAACATCACACAGGCTTCAAACTCTGATGTCAGCGAAAAAAAATTATAGCCTGCTGACATGAGAGGCATAACAAGACTTGCTGGTATATACTAGGCTCAACTGAGGAGGCCCAAATGAGATTACACAATGTTGTCAGAGTAGCACAACTAATTATCATGAAACGCAAGGAGATGCTAACTGATTGATTAAGGATTTTAATTGAAGGGGCTCTGAGGAATCGTTTCAGCTCTCTGTGATGAAAGACCGGAAGTGTTGGCATATGATTTTAGAGCGAAAAAGGCTGTACACTGTGCAACAACAAAAGAGCTGGTAATAAGAAATTTACTCTGGAATGGCTGTCAGAGAGAGTAGCTTAATCCTCTAAACAAAAAGACAATATATATCCGCAGGAACATGCACGGAAACCGTGTTATTTGTGATACAGCCCATTGAAAATCAGTGTTGACAATCTGCTTATTGAGTCTATTAAAGACTCACACACACACACTCAACACTTGACTGAAAGTATCCACACTCTTGTAGTGATTACACTTGTAAATAATAAGTGGACAAATCACGGCACAATGCTCAATTGAAATAGTAAACTGTTTCCGAGCCAAACTTTCATTCACATGTTCTGAAAAAATCTGTTTCAAGTAACTTCACTTTAAAATTGCCCGAAAGATAACCTGTTATCGCCTCTCCAGTCACTCTCTGTCAAGTTTAATTTTAAGGCTTACAGCTTTCTCACAAAACACAAACACTCCTCTGAGATTTTACTGTGGAATTATTGCAATTACGTGGATGCTCACAGCATGGTACGAGTAAAGGCTCCATTTTCCACCCCAAATCATTTTCCCTATCCCCTATAATTGTAGTGATTATACGAATATTAGAAAGATGCTTTAAAACCTAACATTGCATCTATTTTCCTCAAAGGATTTACCTTGGGAAAGCATTTCCATTTAGGCTTTAATTTACCGGGGCACTCAATCACTTTAGTGCTAATTGAAATATATTAGAAATAGAAATGCTTAATTTTTAGAAGGTACAATGGATCGACTTGCCTGACAAATTATGATTATAAATGTAATCCATCTGGAAATAGTTTACAGTGTGCAAATGTGGCTCTAATGTATGTATGTTAGCCCTATTGCACATACAATGCAATGTTACAACATGAGGCCATAAATCCTGGCATATAAATAAAAAGCATCCTAGAATGCGTTATTTAGGTAGCCAGAAAAAACACTAGTTTGGATTTTCTGTGTATGTATTTTAAAAAGAGATGAGTGCACCTTAATCTGAATTTCAAACCTAGGCTCATTTGTAAATCATAACGAGCATTTGATTTATCTCATGAGTAGTGTCGTTCTATAATGATTGAATATATATCACTTGACACAAAAGACTAAAAAAGGAACACACGCATATTTGAGATCATTTTTCATCTCATTTGAGAGATAAGGCTGCTTTCAGCAACAGGCTGAATCAAACATTTTAAAACAAGTCATGACAGTCTCTGAGTTTCAAGTGGATGCTGTGGAGGAGGTTAACTGGAGGTCTTAAAGGCAGCTGCTATGAAAGCCTTTTTAGCCACTGCTGTAGCATGTCACTTTATTGGCAAATTTCCATTTACTAAAACACATCTATTGCAAATACAGTATATGCTAGAGTAATTAATCTGGGGAATACTTGTATAGCCAGCTCCCCTTAGGCAACAGGACATGGACCCACAATATGTCTGCTTTCTACAGTTTAAGAGTAAAGGTCACCTTTTTTGACATAAGATAGTATGAGTTTCTTAGTTATATCTGTGCCTGGATGACTCCATTTGGGAGCCATTCTCTAACAACAGCCCCTCCCCCATGTCCATGGTTTTGCATCATGACATTGTCTATTGACTAGCCAAAACATTAGGTCAAATTACTTGCCTAACACACATCCTTGAGATATGAGGACCATGATGAGGATAAGGACGGTGAAAGAAAGCAACACTGTGCTGACAGCAACACTGATCGCATAAAACGTGGTGCAGCAAACAGGCGAGGGGATTTTGGCATTTAATTAACAGTGACGGACTCATGAGTGCCCACAGATGTGTCAGAAACCAGGTTTTTCCCCCAATGAGTGCATGGAACTGAAGATGTTTGGCAGCTAACCGATGTGCACGCTATATCTCCAACCAAGCTGTTGGAGATGAAGTAGCCTTGCTTATAATTTCAAACAGAACTGGCTGTGGCCTAATTAAAAAAAATGATGAAATGCAGAGAGTGGAGAGGATGCTTCTCAGCCATGGTTATTGTCTGTGTTAAGGAGATAGTCAACAATTCCTTCTTTAAATTGTGTCTTGTGGAGTTTGAACAGCCAGTTCATATTCCTCCATTCTGTCTTACCAGCATCTGCTTTGGTGTGGGAACACCAAGCCATTTAAACTAGATGTTGTCTTTGGCACAAGTGCTTATAGTAAATGTCAAGACCTTTCAGAGCCATAATAATGACACAGTTGAAGAAAATGATACATGGCACTGTTTTTGTCCTGGATAAGGCTGGAAAACGCAGGTCCAGTACAATCATGTACAGCCAGAAAAGATTTTCATCAACTGGTCTGTTGACACCAGGCAATGATTTTAGATTTATACGAATACCAGACTTTCAAACTAGTGACAGGTCAATTTTGCACCATTACAGAGACTAGGGCCTGTGGTGCAGGCCTGACTCTGTGGCTGGGGGCCAACTGTCAAACTAAATGACAAAAATAAGCTTGGATCATTGTCTTATTCTTGGTGTGTACAGCCTCGCTTCCATTTATTTCCTTGGTTCATATTTTCTGCTTTTAAAGAATGTTAAATGTAGCTTTTAAAGCCCAATCAGTGTACTTTTTGTCTAGAGCTCACCCTAATATACATATTTTATTGGGAAAATAGAAAATATCGAGATAAAAGGACAGATATACTTTAAGAATAGTAGTGCAAATTACAAGTGTATGGGAGCAGCCAATGCTTTAAGCTAGGTTTATGTCATTTCCAGCGTGAAGGCTCCGCAGGTTGTCACTGCGCGTGGTCGTTGCTGGGCTTTCAATTCATTATGGTCGGCTGGGAAGACTGGCCGAGCATGTTCGTCTGTAAACATCTGTATGATTCTTCATGTACAGACCACAGGAAGACAAAAAACCTTAAATATGTGGTCAGAGAGGGACACCACACAGGGAAAAGAAAAAGGATTTTGCTGGAGAGTGTGGAAAAACATGAGAGATCACTTTGTCAAAGTTTAAAAAACAGCCTAATGGAAGAAGTGTTTCTTAACAGTGTTACAGGCAGACAGTCGTTTAGACTTTGTTGATTACAGCTGCTTATCCATGTGGAAGAGGCTGTATGTTTCCATCCACACGTTTTTATGCGAATTAAGTCCATCCATCTTCGTCCACTTATCCGGGGTCGGGTCGCGGGGGCAGCAGCTCCAGCAGGGGACCCCAAACTTCCCTTTCCCGAGCCACATTAACCAGCTCCGACTGGGGGATCCCGAGGCATTCCCAGGCCAGGTTAGAGATATAATCCCTCCACCTAGTCCTGGGTCTTCCCCGAGGCCTCCTCCCAGCTGGACGTGCCTGGAACACCTCCCTAGGGAGGCGCCCAGGGGGCATCCTTAACAGATGCCCGAACCACCTCAACTGGCTCCTTTCGACACGAAGGAGTAGCGGTTCTACTCCGAGCTCCTCACGGATGACTGAGCTTCTCACCCTATCTCTAAGGGAGACACCAGCCACCCTCCTGAGGAAACCCATTTCGGCCGCTTGTACCCTGGATCTTGTTCTTTCGGCCAGCACCGAGCCTTCATGACCATAGGTGAGGGTAGGAATGAAAACTGACCGGTAGATTGAGAGCTTTGCCTTCTGGCTCAGCTCTCTTTTCGTCACAACGGTGCGATAAATTGAATGTAATACCGCACCCGCTGCGCCGATTCTCCAATCTCCCGCTCCATTGTCCCCTCACTCGCGAACAAGACCCCAAGGTATTTAAACTCCTTCACTTGGGGTAAGGACTCATTCCCTACCTGGAGAAGGCACTCCATGGCCTCAGATTTAGAGGTGCTGATCCTCGCGAATTAAGTGATATTGAATAAAAAACGCCTTATGGAAACAGTAAAATCCGAATGAATTTCATGGATATCGACTCAAAGTTTATACATTCGGTTTCATCGGATTTTCTCTTGATCAATATACGGCTTATACGATAAACACTGATGGAAACGTTATTTGCCGAATAAATAATGAATTGCGATTAAGTTTTAGGTCATTTTATGGCTAAACAGACGCACCTGTCCGGGTCAGACCGCGCGCCCAATGCGCACTGCCGGGAGTGCCGACCCAAATGTCCCTTATCATGCAACGATCGCCTACTACAGCCTATTGACAAAATCCCTGCAGCCTTCTGCAGGGGGTCTAATCAGGACGCGAGTCCCGTCTATTGCGCCATACACCTGTGGCACAAGGTGTGCTCTATAGTTACGCAGCGAGATATCATGCGCCTTATCTACTCCAGGTAGGTATATACCTTTGCATCATCCTCGTTCGTATTGGCATTGCACACAGCGTAAACACACGGTGGTTTTGCTGACTCCAAACGTTTCGCCTACCACTCTGTACTCTGTGCATGTATCCAGTTTGTAGAGCGCAATGGCAATGCGCTTCTCGGTTGGAACCGGAGGACCATGGCTTATCTGGGTCAAGGGACGGGCCAGTAAAATTACACAACAGGTCACATCCGAAAATGCTTCAACCAAAGGGTTTCCGTGATGTGTCTCTAAACCACAACCTACCAGAACTGTTTGGAGCGCTGTCGTTCCCACACCACCGGCCGCCTCCGTTGTCGTCGGGCATTTACGTGCATCTGCATCATCATAGCAATGTGTTGATAGTGTCGTTGTTTTCTTATTATAACTTGATATGTCGCTATCAGCTGGCACATAAGCACTATTAAGACTTCTGCAATTATTACTCATATGTCGGTAGACGGCGCAATCTATTTTGTCTAGCAAAACTTTGTTCGCAAATGTTTGCTTGAATGTCGTGCGCTTCAGTGCGAAAATGAATAGAAACACCATAAAATGTCTCAAATCAATTCGATATACCGCATAACAGCATGTGACGTCATTACGCACAGGTTTTTATTCGCTTTAAAGCCGTTGGATGGAAACACACTTTCACCGGCTTTATTCGCATGTGTTTTCTTTACCGAACTTTAGATAATTAGATTGACAATTGGATGGAAACTTAGCTACTGACACTGTGTGTTTCCTAATTCATAGCCAGATGAGTCATTCACTGGGAAGAGTCAATGTTTATTCAACTGAATCCAATGACTGGAAACCTGCAAAAGGATTGGGAACAAACGGTGTGTAGCTCCTCCAAAACAATGTGCTATATGGAAGCTCATAGAATTCCGTTATGTAACAAAATGCAGCATACAGCGCATAACTTGAATGCACTCATGTAAGACACTGTGGAAGCAGCAGCATGACTCATTTCAAATACAAGGGCTTTTGTTAGAGGCTGAAAATGGCTGAGCTTTTAAGTAATCAAAAAAGATTAAAAGGGTGATGATACACATGCGGACCATTCCTCATCTTCAAGAAGCTCAAATCATTTAATTGATGTGGACCCACTGTCCAACATGAATCAGGGCAGCAGTAATGCAGTGCTAAGAATTAAAGAGGTGGGGGAAATGAACATATGACAGCGGACGTACCTCTCGGGAGCAACTCCATAATCCAGAGGCAGTGACTAATTGCGTGCTTCAGGGTATGTCAGTATTTGAGAATGCACACATTTTTTAGCCGGCAATCAGCTTTAGGGCACAGCAAAATTGGCCTCTAATAGTCTGGGGTTGTGACAATAGAGAAATTTAACAAACAGGCACTGTTTTCTGCACTGAGTTCATAAAAAAATGGTTCATGCTTTGATGCCTGGCTTTCAAAACCAGTGAGAAAAAAAAGACAGAGCCATGATTCCTCGTGGTTTTAGAAAATGACTGTACCAAGTAGGCCTTTATCATCACTTTGGTAATGACAGTGTTTTGGAACTAGATGCAATCCAGAGAGGCAATTAGAGCAGTTTAAGCGGTTTACAATCTCTATTAATGGTTTATTGTGACTATTATTGCCATTGTTCATCACCCAACCGGCACCGTCAGACACCGCCTACCAAGAGTCTGGGTCTGCCGAGGTTTCTTCCTAAAAGGGAGTTTTTCCTCGCCACTGTCGCACTAAATGCTTGCTCTTGGGGGAATTTTCTGGAATTGTTGAGCCTTTGTAAATTATAGAGTGTGGTCAAGACCTACTCTATCTGTTAAGTGTATTGAGACAACTCTTGTTATTTGATACTATAAATAAAATAAAATTGAATTAGGTCAACAGGTGCGAGCATAGCAAAGTGATAACTTCACAGTGGTGGCAGTCACGTGAGTGAAAAAAGCCAATAAATAATTACAGTGAGTACTGAATAAGCCATTAATTAACTGCGTAACCTGGCAATAAAAACATCTTAAAAATGTTTGATCTATTCAAGATGGCATTTACTGAGGCAATGACCTGCTTGTGGAGTGTTGCCTTATGCAGGGGGTGGGAGGCAACTTGTGTATTGAGCTGATTCATAGCACAGGGATAATCTCTGGTCTAATAAACCATCAGGATTCAGGCAAAGCTTCTGCCACTGATCACAGCCAACCCAGATTGACACCAGGGAATTAGACGCCCTCTCTAAAGAGACAGTCAGAGGTTTAAGTCTCTGACAGGACGGCCCTTTGGGCATGGAGGGAACATGGTAAAAATAGTGAGTGCCCCTAAGCTGTTGCCAAGGTAATTCTGTGATGAGCACCAACCCATTTAAACCACCCTCATAGTAGACCCTCATCTCCATATAGCCACTCATGATGACCTTATGCCACATAAACAATTCAGCTCTTCAGCAATCAAGTATGAGACAACAATGACTAAAAGCCAAGCTGAGTGGAACTTTAGACAGTTAGCTTCTCTGTATTCAGGTCCACATCGAGCATCTCTCAGAGTCAACATCCACAGAATTCATATTGAAATGGGGCAGGCTTGCCCCCTCAGCCTTTCGTCAGAGCCATCACAGCGGATATTTGATATTGGTGGAACAAGATATTATCAGAGCCCTCCAACGATTTGCATTTTCTTTTCTGTTTTTGTGTAGTTTAAAATGTTCTGAAGAAATAAAGCAGACACAGAGATGTTTGCAATTGTAGCCTAGAAAGAAAACTGCAAGAAATTATTCTAAAAAATGATGCATAAAAAGTACTATTCTTATGTAAACTGTTAACTATTTTAACAATGTTTTGATGATATGCTGAGAACAGAATATGTTATAAATACAAACTTCTTAGTGCACTGGTCCAAACCACGCCCATGCCCAGTTGATAATGTCCTTAATGGGCAGCTACCTGTGCAGCTGGCATCGCAGCGTACGTGATGGAGGGAAGATGGGGGAGACTGGAGGCTGGGGGAGGGAGCGCGTCATTGCCATAACTCGATTCTGATAAACATCGACCACAAATACACTTTTCAGCCTCCTTTTAAAAACTGCTACATCACATTGTACAGTTGGCAAAACTGACAGGACAGCACTACAGAAAATAGCACGTCGCGCTCTGTTTTCTATCTTAAGCTCCTCTTTTAGCACTCCTAGCATTGAAAGCTCAGGGAATCAACGAACATAATGTAATCATATAACATAAGCGACAGGCAGCGTCACGCTAATTTGGTTAATTCAAGCGATATCGTCCCACTTGCGAGCAGCTTTGAAATCAAACACACCACATAATAACACATTATCTCTGTTAGCTGGTGTACACAAAGGGAAAGTACGTTAGAAAACTTTGCCATTACTGTAGTAACCATCCGCTAATACACTGGTCGCAAGAGCGGCGTCCTACATAGTGGCCGCTGCACTGACCGCCCCCCTGTCAGGCGAAAACAAGGACGGGATGGAGGGAAAATGGCCTATTGTGTGTTTATCACAGGCGTTTGGTGATAACCCCGTTTAAAAGTAGTTATCGTACGTCTTTAAAACGATGAACTGGTGTTAAGGAGTGTGTGCGGTCCAGACCTTTGGAGAACTCCGACAGAGAGTGAATGTGAGCGGGAGAAAGTGAAGTTGTGTTAACGTTAGCTTGTTTTACCTCAGTAGAGCCGTGTCGCCTTGTCTGCTGACCACACTTTCGACCGAGGAATAGTCCACAGTTTGTCCAGCGGGCAAACAGGACGGCAGAAAGCAGCACAGGCTGAGAATTATCGCAGTAAGCCACTGACCAGAGACACAAGCATCCTGCACAGCAATCATTATGTCCATCACAGCTGTATTTTGTTGCCGCTTTCCCAAGTCTTCTTGTTGCAAAAAAGCGAGGAGTTAACGTTAGCTTAAAAAAGAAAGCCTTGACGCGAACGACGCTTTATTTCCACACTTTTCCCCCTCGGAGTCCTGTAAAGAAATGGTCCGCGGTATATTTTCCCAGGATTGTCTTGCTGGATGTAGAGCCCACTGTGCGGGGAAGTGTTCTCTCCAGTGGCTTGCACACCATCTAGTGAGGAAATGCGATGTAAAATGGGAGCAGACCTAGAAGCAGACAACCCCCAGGCTCTGATCCTGTTGCCATGCGGCCGTTTCCCGGGCAACCCGTTCCCAGTGGCTCGTGATGGAGCAGTAAAACTGGTAGGTATTGATACAACCCAGGAGCAATTAAAGATATCGACTGGAGAACCAACCCCGATTTATTCCCCATAACTAAGGAAATGAACAATCTGAGCATTTGATGGAAATCTAGCTTAATGATAGTGACGCAGGCGTATCCCATAGGAAAACTCTGAAAATGTACTATAACCATATTAGAGACAACTAATATTCAAAGGCGATTCATTTTATGTAATCATTTCAATTTGATATGAAATGTAGGCCTACAAAAGAAACACAAAATACAAAGAAGACAATGAATTATCCCTTTTGGTAAATCTTTGGACTATTAGAGTGATATTTTATTAAGCTCTATCACTCACAGACACACACACTTATAGCCATACAAAGAGAGACACATGGGACATACAAAGTTTGTTTTAGAGCAAGTAGCCCATAGCATAATGCTGCTCCAAGCCTTTTGACTTAACCTACATAATACTTAACTGACTGTACAGTAGGCCTACGGCCAGCCGTAACCATGGAAATGACATACATTTCTCTGACGTGACATGTCGTCATGCATGGCTCCTCTGAATTATTGCCGCATGGCTTGTTATGAACATAACATTAACAAAACTTTCCTGAGGATTGTTCATAGTAACAAAAGAAACTAAATCAAGCAGTCAGCATGTGTCAGTATTTCAGAGAGCATGTGCTTAAAATCGCCTCAGTTTTAAGATTTTACAAAATTATATTTTAAATTGGTACTGTAACCAGTAATCAAGCAACATATTATCCCATGTAACAATTGCATGGTGTTGTTTCAGCGTTTTTATTTGTTGCTGTATTGCTGATTTTATTTTCCAGTTTTAGGTTTATATCCTATATAAAAAGTATCCTATTCTTTTCCCCTGAATTCTATATAACACTCTCTCCCACTGAATTTTTTTTCTTTTCTTTTATTATTATTATTATTTCCCCAAGAGGATCAATATAGTTTCATGATAGCTTATCTTAAAATCGTATCGCACAGACCACAGAGCCGAGATTGTAGTCAGTGATGTTATCAAGATGCACCGTCTGGAGCTGCTCCATTGGAAATTAAATAGGGTGAGTGGCTGTGAACTCCTGTGAACGGTTTGCTTCAGTTTTTACACCAAAAATGAGTTTAAGACTATTGCCTTTGGTTTAAATCAGAAAAAAGAGTCTTGAACCTCCATGAATTCATTCTGGGTGCTGTGAGAGTGGCCTTTCCATCTATGGTTATTATGTATCTGAGGAGATACATTGCTTATCGCAGTGGTATGAGAAAGTAGGAGTTGAGAAACATTTCTATTTGCAGGCCTGGCTGTGACGGTGAGCCAAGGAGCTGGATTCCAGAGGTTACAAGGGACATTTCACTGTGTTGGAAATGAGTCAACAACCAATGTTCCATGACAAGCAGCATTAAAAGAGGGGGAGTGAAAAGTTCATCTTGTCACAAATACAATTCAAATTTGCATAACTGAAGCTCCCTCTACTACTAATAGCTGTGATAATACCATCAATACCAACACTTACACTCTGGTTTTGTGACAGTAAGACATTTTCCATCCTTCTCTTGTCAGTCACAACATTGAGTTTGTATTTTTTTTTTTTCCTGAGCCCTTCAAGTTACCTCAGAAAATGAACCTTCCCATGCATGAAAGCTATAATTACAATGCCTCCATTTAGTGATAGTGCACTGTGCAGAGGGGAAAGAAGACTGGCAGCCTCTAATATTCAACTCGTAATAACCTCAGGAATTATGAACAAGATGAAAGAGATCAGGCACTGGACTATCACGGCATCTGAGCTGTTTTGAGTAATGGATACCTCAGACATTCCTTCTAATTTCTGCAATTTGCTTTGATAGCGAGAATTAAGTGACATAAAAAATAGACAATTTTTCTCAGGACAGCATATTTCCCCAGTAGATTTATATGTATACTACTTCCCACTGTTATTGGCATCTTTAAAAACGAAGCATATAAACCCAAGAAGAATGGCCCGTGTTAGTGTGTGTTAGTGCATATTAAAACGATCTGCAGCATTAAAACTGCAGTTGTCTTAATTGTATGCTAACGATGTGGCAAAAACCACTGAAGCATATGCTGCCTTATTTTGACTGTTCTGAGTGAATGAGGAGCTTGAACCATAATGCCTCAGCAAAGAACCTTTATTGTTTTTTTCTGTTTTATTGCATGTTCTCACATTATTTTGTTTAGGTGAATTTGGGTTTACACACAACCTCAGTTCATGGGACTAATTTATTAACCTGTGTAATGCAGCCTAATGAAAGCTATTGTTTTCTAAGTGCATGGTCATTTTTCAGTAATAGGGATTTGGTTGGCTATTATGATAATGGATGACATCCTGCAGGGAATTGTGCCAATCGATCACAACAAACACCCAAATACAAATGCTGAGCAGTTCTTTTAAATGCACCCCTGCAGCCTGGGTTTGCGGGACATAAGATCCATGAGGAAAACACGTAAGGATAACTGATCTCCCATTCTAAGGATCCATGTTTTACTTACAAATATACAAATACTGTAATTTAATTAATGGAATTATTATGAAGCTTGATGTAGAACAGCCCCTCCATATCTGGCTTTGAAATTTACATTGTCATATTTTTACATAGCAAATTGGCATTAATGGCTGGTGTGATTTGTTTCTTTGACAGTCTGATTCAAGACAGCAAATCCGTATTTTTAGGTGGAAAATTACTACTTTTCTAGACTTCAGCTAAACATATATTAACGATTAATATCAACATTTCTTCACAGAAGTGAAACAAAGAGCATTGAAACCTTTCTACAACTTCTTATCGACACCCACCCCTGGTCTTGAGGTTGCACCGCAGTGACTCCCTCTCTGCACTGATGCCTCTGAAAATAAAAAGGTAAAAAGACTCCAGGGGGTCCACATTCATTTAAAAGAAAAATTAAAACACAAGACAATGTCACGCACAGAGGAGAAATAAATTATATTTTGCTGAATAAAAGAGAATAAAGTGTAAGAATTCACCTGCAACAAGATGGTGAATTGATAAACATTTGAATTATGGTGTGTGACAGATTTTAAGATTTCTGGAAGCTGTTGTACCTGTTGTTAACTGTCATATGATGGCAGAGAATTACAACAAAAAGCAGAATTAACTCCTTCACCTGCAAGTCAGAATCGACACCATCTCAACTGTGACATTGAGCTTTCAAAAGACGCTGACCTGACGTTCTAGGAACTACAAAACAAGGCAACCTCGATGTTTTTGCTTTTGCCCTGAGTTCTTCACATAAGAAATTCCATTATGTTATAGTTCAACAACTGCCACTTGTCTGAGTAGAAAGTAATGTATTACATTTCTCAAACTGTATCTTACTGTCAAACTCCAAATGCACAACATATATATAGTGGACAAAACTAATTTTGAATGAACTACAGAGTTTGATATATGTAGCCCTCCAGCAGTGATTTATTTTGAGCCTCTCCTTTCGTTGCTTTTCCTGCACTGCCCATGTGGGACAAAACCTGCAACACTCATGAGTCATAACTGATTTGTACTTTCAGACAGCCCCTACCACATTTCATACATGATGGATAGTTCAAAAAGCTCTCCCGAGTCATTAAGTATAGCAAGAAACTGATCTTTTAGCCCCAAGTGTGGCGTTTACTATAAACTTTCTCCAGGATGTGCAGCACAGCCAGACAAGTAAAATTAAAAGAGGGAGGGAGGGAAAAGTTCATCCTGCCACAAAATGTATTGAGAATAGGCAGTGCTAAGACATTACTGACATCTTTACATAGTGTAGTTTTTTCTTCTTCTTAATTCTCATGGTTTAAATGTGGAACAGCTGTCTGGAACAGTTGAGTGGCCAGTTGGCTGGATGCAGAGTGGTCCGTGGTGTATCAAATATGCTTTAGGCTACATAATAATGAGACTCTGGAAACCAACAGCCGCGAAAACCACACATGAAACCATCATAAAACTAAACTGATAATTTACTGATCCAAAGCAGTCAGATGAGTTATTTATAAGAACACTGTACAAGAATTTGTACTTACACTTGTAATTTCATTAGTCTTAAATAAACAAGAACCACTTTATAATATATAACTGTAAGGCACACAAAAATCCTGATGTGATGGAATTATGAAATTACTTGTATGGATTAATAGGCAGTCAAATAAAATAGGCTAAATGTGGTGGTAAAAAGGGGGTGGTAAAATATGAAACATTGCCAAAGGGCTCTTTCATTTATTTTATTTTAAGATGACACTTACAAGAAACCTTAAGGGGCAGGTCCACCATGTTGATTGATTGTTCCAGAGACTTCGACCGAAGCCATCAAGTCAGACCAAAGACTTAATGTAAAGACTGCTGTTAGTCAGAAGCGTTGTTTATAGCTGCAATTTTTAGCCACTTGCGTAGGGCAGTAGAGAAATCTGAAAACACAACACATATTGTCACCCTATAAAGTTGTCATGGTAAAACGTATGAGCAAACACCTGCCTATTTACACATACAGCAAACAAGAAGACATGGGCTACGCGAATGTCCAATATGTCCAAAGTCCAATATTTGCTCTCCTTTTAGCTCCATTTTAAGTCTCCACCAACTCCTGAAATAATAATCTGACATTTTCTTTCTTCTTATGCTCACCAGCTAGTCTCTTACTTTGACCATCTGCCCTTTGGTGCTGGGCAGGTAGTGTACAGTGGAGTTTTGTTTTGTTGTTGCTCCAAACAGCTGCCTACTACAGCTGGAAACAAGGTTGACGAGAGTGGATTTTGATCCAAAATACACTGAAAGCCTCCCTAAAGCTGACATGCGCTGCAAAATTGGGTGGTAATTCTGTGAAGGTTCGTCACTACAAGCCTCTTTTACATTACACATACTGTATTAATTTGATACATTGTTACTGTAAAAAATATTGATAAGCGCAGCTTAAAAATTAGGCATGGCATGATGACTGAGTGGTGGAGATCGAAATAATGATGTTATACAAAGAATCTATTTTTTCTATATAATTGTCACCTTTACTCCTCAGTAGACAAACACTTTGATGTTTTATTCATAATGTCTCACTGAATTTATTGTAATGAGCATATTTCCTTGTTTGCATAGCAGTGTAAACCATCTAAGAACCTCACTGTGTGGGAAAGAAAGTGTAACGCTGCCTTCCTGCTATCTAGGTTTTCTTTTTTAAGTTCTGCTCGAACACCAGCCACAGGCAAAGCAGCAGCTCCTGTTTGTTTTCTTTGATTGTGTAAGTTAGCACGGCAAAGCCCCCCACTGTATGTACCAACAACTTTGTTACACAGGGTAAATGTTTAGTGTCTTTGCCAAGAGTAAACGATTTGAACCGCTGTTTCTTCAAAGAAACCTTAGTACAAGTACAAGTCATGATAAAATCAGTTGCAATATTCCCTGTGTTGAACACAAGGTATTTAACACAATGTTGATACAAAGGGTCCATATTGTAACAAACCAGTTTTGCTGTTTGATTTATGTCCTGGTGAAAAACACAAATCTTGTTGTCAGTTATAAAGCTGCTTTGAGCAGAATGAGTAGATAGAAAAGTCTCTTATACAGAACAACGTGTTATCTAAGCAATGACCAAGAAAGTGCACAAGTTGTGCTTTGTTGGTTGCTGTTCTTCAGTATTTCTGAATTGATTTCCACAAACTTGGAGAGCACTTATGTGGTGATGACTGTTTTATAAAAGATGTGATAACTTAGAATATTCTTTACTGTTGTTATTCTGCCAGGGTACTCTGCACTACTTGTATTGTTCCTTTTGTGCTACCATCATAGTCATAATCACAAGTCCTTTCAGGTACTCTCAGTAAGCATCTAGGCTGGAAGCATGGTGCATCTTATGAATAATCAGAAAGAGGGTTTATATAATCGTTGACTGTATCACTTTTTTTGTCGTTACTGTTAACTAGTTTTGAAACCTTTTCTTGCTGATGGATGACGATAACACCGCTGTGTGTCTGCAAGAAGTTAGATCTTCAGTGTCAAGAAAACGCATAACAATACTGAGCCAAATTTCATATGTGATCATGAAAATCAGGGATGGACAAAAGTTAGCATAAGCCGCATTTAATACCAAACCTGATCCTTTTTATGCATATTTGTACCCTGTAAGTTGCAGCTCAGAAGCATGCAAGTAGCAAGGGTTGGGCACCGGAGCTGATTTGATTGTCACTCACCAGGCTTTAATCTTCATTCTTTATTATCATTTGATATCATCTTTTTAACCCATCCCTGCACTTGTCTATGAGCATAACAAGCACCATCACAATCACCTTCATTGATGCTTTCGGCTCCAGCTGAGGTTTCTTTGACAAGAGCTTGTTGAGCCTTGAGGCAGTGTTAATATTGCACACAAACCTAGCAGCAGTTGTTTCTTTTATGGAAAAAAAAGTTCTCATCAAAACAGTTTTCCCCTCTTTATTGCTACCTGATACTTCTGCTTAGATTTTTTTGGACTTCGCTCAAAGTTCCTGGTGCAGTGGTGAACAATATGAGCCTGAAGTTAAATACGAATATCACGTTTAGTACACCACTAAACTCTCACAGAGACAGAAATGGTTGATTTACTGTAACAAAAGGGAGGGTGTCTTTCAAAGTTAACTTTCTTAGAATAAATGTGCTACAGTAATCGTACATTTGCCCCTTTTTAGTGACAAGGCTGTCAATAAATTTTCAATTTGTTGTGAAGATTTCTGAAGATAAATGTACACTGTAAAGAATTTTCCTGTAAAAAAAACAGTAAAGAACTGGCAGCAAGGTTGCCATTATATTACTGTAAACTTAACATTCTCTTAGTTTATTGGTGTTTTAAGCCCCCAACGTCTCCTTCCAGGCAGCGCTGCCTGGAAAGGCACTAGGATTAGGCAATGGTTATGGTTATGGTTAGGGTTGAGGTTAGGGATAGGTGCCTTGAAGTTAACGGTT
Organism: Sander vitreus; assembly: GCF_031162955.1. Taxonomy (NCBI): domain Eukaryota; kingdom Metazoa; phylum Chordata; class Actinopteri; order Perciformes; family Percidae; genus Sander; species Sander vitreus. The sequence continues at coordinate 14,740,113 of NC_135863.1, forward strand.
GCAGCGCTGCCTTGAAGTCGATTAGGCAATGGTTATGGTTAGGGTTAGGGTTAAAGGACAATTCCGGCGCAAAATGAACCTAGGGGTTAATAACAGATGTGTACCCACTTGATCGCTCTCTGGGATATGTTTTCATGCTAATCGAATGTGTTTGTAACTTGAAAGAAGCTAGCGCGGACCGCTGATTAGCTTACAACACTAGTATTCGGGGCACAGGGAAAGTAAAAACAAATCGCTATTTTGTACCACTAAAAAGGCTCAAAATATCACCAAACTTCAACGGTAGCATAATGAGGGTCCCTAAATGTTAACCGAAGCATTGAGAACTTTGTAAGTGTACAGACAGTTTATTGAAAAGACAGAATATAGAGACACTCACGTTCATGTTTACATGCAGCCGCCGTCTTAAAAAACAGTCATGACTTACAGCTGGCGTTGCAAACTAAAATCAAAAGCAATTTGCTCAATATATCTGAAATAATCGCACCGATGTAAAACATAACTTGTCTAGTACACTTACTCGGTGGATAACTGTCCATCTGGTCCCTCCAGTCTGGGTCGCTGTCTCCAATTTATTTTCGGGACATGGAAAAAAGTTTCAAGTACAGCCCTGTTTATCAGAGAGGGGAAATCTTCAGACTGTACAAAACACTGCGTCTCTTGGGTGTCACGACGCAACAGGTCCCACTCCGTGCAACACAGGCACTCCTGTTTGGTAGCCATAGCTTCATAATGTCCGCAGGTACACCACCAGTTTCCCGAAGTACGAGGCTGTGTTGCAGCATTGACTACCGTTAGCTCTCTCTCTCTCGTAGCCCTTTCACGGAGCTCCTGCACCTCTTCGTTCAATAAACTGTCTGTACACTTACAATGTTCTCAATGCTTCGGTTAACATGTAGGGTGCCTCATTATGCTACTGTTAAAGGTTGGTGATATTTTCAGCCGTTTTAGTGGTATAAATAGCGTTTTGTTTTTACTTTCCCAGTGCCCCAAATACTAGCGTTGTAAGCTAATCAGCAGTCCGCACTAGCTTCTTTCAAGCTACAAACACATTTGATTAGCATGAAAACATGTCCCAGAGAGCGATCGAGTGGGTACACATCTGTTATTAACCCCGACATTCGTTTTGCGCCGGAATTAGGTGCCTTGAAGTCAACGGTTGGGGGCTTAAAACACCATCGAGCATTCTCTTACTGTCACTAAAATTTACGGTTTTGTACTGTTAATGCAAAATACAGTGTGAACTGTTTTTTTGATTGCTTTCACAGTATTCTACAGTTAACTAAAGTTAAAACGATATTATATAGCTGCTTTTTTCCTTTTTCTTTTACGGTAACTTAGTTGACTGATCTCTTTATTTATTTTTTGTTTTTTAGCCTAATAAACTTATTTTAACCAAAATGAATACTAATTTAGCAGATTATACACAGAATTAGACACAACATATGATTAAAGAAACGTTTGTTAAGACAAAGGCTATAAAAGACTTTACTGGTTGTTACTTTTCCCAAATTCTCTGTCTATAGCTCTGTGAAGAATAGAGCTATTATGGATTTTCCAATCATATAATTACAGTGTGAGAGCTTTTCATTGCACTTGACTTTTTATTGTGATATAAAGTTGGAAACTTCACATGTAGAACAATTGCATGTTAAACAATTGCTAACAAAAACCTGAGACAGAGACTTCTCTCTCAAAATGCCAAAAAGTATGTCCAAGTATTGGAAGATGGCAAGGGAGTGGGTTAGTGGATGACTGATGGCGCACTGGAAGACACCATGTTCTATCAATCCAGCCTCGGTAGCCCTCGGACTGCATGTGAGACAGACAAAGAGAGATACGAGTTCCAAAATAGATTGCAACTTCTCAAATACAAAATCAGCACTCCCCTTTTTTCCGCTTATCACAATGAATGTGGAGCATAAAAATACAAAATATATCCCAAGCCTTCACTAACCCTTCAGACAGTCAAATTAGCCATAGTTAGCCTAGAACATCCAAACAGTTGTACAGTTTCCGAAACAGAACACAAATAACACAGACTTCCACAGACTGTAAAAGGTAATTATGCTTCATGAATTCACTGGCAAAATACATGTGTCCACACATTAACTTAGAAATTTAAAAATTAAAATGACCTCCTTGTGTTGTCTGATTAGGCAATCATCTCTGAAATTCCAGCTAGCTGCTGAATCCTTCTATTATGACATGCACATATGTGTTCAGTATGCAAACAAACTGGAAACATCACTGATAGACTTTGCATCGCTTTATGAATTAAATTAAAATGCTACTCACCAAATAATTAGTAAGATGGGGATGAATGAAGAAAAGAACAAATCCAGCTTCACATGTGCAGTTCAGGTGAAGTTGCTCTTACCAAAATGCAAAAAATACTGCATACTGTTAACTTAGATACTTTGGACGCTTGACTAGCAGTAAAGTGCTGTATTTTATGAATACATTATAGTTCTGTTAAAAAAAAACTGTCAATAGAATGTTATTTAACAGATTCTCTTTTGTATCAACAATAAAATGTTGTATTTAACAATAACAGGTGAAATCCTGCTGTAAATTAACAGCAATTATTTACAGTGTAGGCATAACCAAAAACCATAGAAATTCACTGTGAAGAAACTCATATGCAAATCATAGCAATAAAGTAAATGCTTATATCCATATATCCATTTTCCAGCATCCACCATAACCTGTAAATGCCATAAGTTAATAAGTTGTTATTCACCTTGAAATTACTAAAACATGTTTTTGTATGTAATTTACAACACAAACATTGAGTGTAGGTGTTGTAAGTTACATCTTGTGCATTAAAAGAGCTTGTCACCAACAAATCTAATTAGTTAGGAATTAATCTTAATGCCTAGATAGATGTGACCTTTTAAAAGATATTCCAAACAAGAACCAAGGTTATTAAAGATAATCACTTAATATTGAACCATTTTGTAAAGGGGGCTACAAGCTTAAGGTGGAATCACTAACCAGCTAAGGGCAAAACGGTTGTCTTAAGCTCTTCAATGTCTTTATTACATAGATAATGTTATTACGATGATGAGGACAAAATCTATACTTTCAAAACCATCAGAACAAAATAATATTAATAGTGGTAATAATCTCAATGGAACTCAGTTTTATCTGTGATTATTCCAATGAAAAATGACAGTGATAAGAGCGGCTAAATTGGAATCCAGCATGTGCACTGTGTAAAATGAGGGTGAGAAAATATTATCACCAAAAGGTGATTTTTCTCATTCAATACCAGACAGCAAAAGATATCTCTTGCATAATAGAGCTCAGGGTTAATCTGGTAATGTAGCATGTCTGGTGTTGAAATGTATATTTTTAAGAGATTGTAATTTTCCATTAGATTCAAATAATGACCAAAATTTAGCAGGAGCTTAATTTAGATCTAATCCTTGATGATTGTAACATACAAATGTACACTTCAGAGCCCAATGACTGGTTCCACAATTCACCCAGCCTTCAGTCTCACCCCTTTCAATGTGGACCTCGAAAAATGCATTGGTTACAATGAGAAAGCGTTGAGCGATTGTTCTTTTGGGTACTACAAAAGCATGACCTTCACAACAGAAGATGGGAAGTTAATTTTACATCTCATTGAGAGTTCAGTTTTAGAGCTGTGCAGCTCCCCTGCAGACAGCTGTCACGGAAAACTGGGATCTTCATAGCAGGGTTTTAATCTGTCTGACCTTCTGGCACAGAGAAATAGATTACCTACCACACCTCTAGAGCCTCCGCTCTAACTACCTGCGTTGCCCTATGCATACCAAAGAGGACATCAGTGTACATCATTACAAGGTATTTTGTATTTTATCAATATGAGAAACAACAAGGTCCATCTGTGTTCTTCAAAAACAAGTCCATTTGATTTTGGATGAGCTTGTGGGCTTTTGTGTCTGAACAATTGCTAATCATATCAAAATAAGCAGAGGAACTCCTCGTGTGTTCTTTTGAAAATAGGGGTATGGCTACACGACACGTAATACAGAGTTACTTACTGTGTGGGTTTATCTCTTGCTTTTTTTTACATATTTCATCACAGAAAGATAGTTTTCTTTATCAGGAATTCAGCGGACATGTATTAATAAATGTCCAATTAATAGCTATACAGGCACCAAATAATATTTCAGTGCATTATAACTTATATTATTATAACAGCTTCTATAGATAATAAACAACCAAATATGCAGTCTAGTGTGATGAACAAAAAGTCTATTATTGAGTATCACCTTGTGGACCCCGAATAACAAAGGATTATCAGCTTCCTGCTCATGAACAGATGAATGAGTGTTGAGGGGAATAGGGAAAGAACAAATTATATCTGCTCAAGAAACAACAGCTAATGCTTTGACTTTTTTTTCTCTCTTTCTCCTGCCCAGTGTACCTCGCAAATTCATCCTTAGGAGAACAGGGAATGTGTTGTATTGTACCTCGAATTGGCTAGATTGAAAGATTCAGCAATACATAATGAGAAGTGATATGCCAAAGCTTTGCAAGAGATGAAAAGCCTGAGGGTATCATGAATGTTCTAAAATGTGCAGAGTAGTCTCCAGATTGGATGAGCCTTATATTCACGGCAAGCGTATAAAATCCAATTTATTTGACTGCTACCAGCCCCCATGTGTGCTTTATTGGAAGGCTGACCCTGACTTGACCAAAGACAAACAAAACTACTGTATATTGTTCACCTCTTGCATCTAAATATAAAGAAGAATGGAACAAGCCATTACAGTTTTATTCCTCCTATAGAGCAAACCCTGTCTTTTTATACCCCCTGTGTTTACCCTTTACTTGAGGGTGATGTAATTCCTCAGGCTATTTTCCAGCAAAACAGAGATAGATAAACCAAGGACATTGAAATACAACAACATGAATAAGTTTCCCAACTGGAGAGATTCAAGCGATTTTGATACCAGCTTTGCTCTGTGGTCACAAATGTAGTTTTCACGTTGTTTTGACTCTGGCAAAAGCTTGAGTTCCTTTTTCATTTCCCCACGGTTGACAACCCCAGCAACCCTCAGCGGGATGGTGAAGATAGAGGTGAACGTGTCAGTGTGAAATGAAATGCTCTCTATCTCCTGAGGGAGGTCCCTGCTCTATGTGGCCCGCCACTCAAGGAGAAATAACATTGCGCTGTACACGGATTTGTGAGGCAACCGGTGTGAAAACATGGACATTTGACTGTAACGTGAAATTGTGTCAGTGCGCTGGGAAAAGATTGGTGATAACCTGCTCAAGTGTAGTTAACTAATCGTTCCATTAAGAGCTTCAAGATATTTTTATTCACTGAGTGATAGATGCTTCAAAATTTTACCTGTCACATGGCCCTGTATAACAAGGCACTAACACTTTCAGGGGAAGGGTTACTATTACTGACTTACTGCTGCTACACCCGTCAAACTTTTCACTTGTGCAGATTATAATGATTACAAATATAATGGAAAGTAGCAGCGCGTACAGCTCCAAAACTTGAAGTGTATCAGGAGCATGGAAGTGGCAAAGATCAAATAAGACTAGTTAGCCTCTCTGTGAGTGTCAGTATTTTGTTTCTACAATGATTAAAATGGACATTTGACCACTCAAAATGCATAATAATTTTTGAAAGACAGAGTCCTTGATTTCAACAAACAAAGGCAGACAATGACGATGAATTTAGCAGGGTAATTTGGCTGACAGATTAAAATCAGCTGTAGTTAGCTAGCTAATTATGCTGACATTAGGTCCACAAGTTGGTTAAAAACATCATCACCAGCTGACTTTTGAACGTTTCCAGATTACTTGATTTAATGTGCCCATATTATGAAAAAATCACTTTTTCTGGGATTTGGGGTGTTATTTTGTGTCTCTGGTGCTTCCACACGCATACAAACTTTGAAAAAAAAAACATCCATGCTGTTTTGAGTGAAATACGGGTTTCTGAATGTGTCCACTCGTTATGCCACTGTGTCCATCATAAGATCAACGGGAACCTGTGGTTAACTGTCTTTTCGGAGTTAAACTCCACAAGCGTGTCCTGCGGCTGGCCGGCCGTCTCACACACACACACACACACACACACACACACACACACACACACACACACACACACACACACATGTCCACAGCGCAGCAGACAAAGGCGGGGGAGAGAGAGATACTCGTTTCTCTTCGGGAGACTTGTTTAAATTATGAAAAATATGCTATATACATTAGATTTAGTATTTAGTTCATACTTTTTTTTGGTGTATTTGTTTTCTGATTTTAATGCTATAAAGACCGTTGCCGTGCTTGCATCACTCCCTTAGCCCTCCTACCAGTCCCTATGGCCACTTGGCCAGTGCGAATGCAATTGGAAAAAACGGTTTTGGGGGAGAGTAGTTAGTAGATCTGTTTAGAAGTGGACTTTTCCTATAACTACGTTCCTGTCACTACTTGGTCGGAAAGCGGCTAAACGTTAGCCTAACTGTTGCCTACTTGCCTTGCTGGTGTGAGGGGGTGGCTACGGGAGGACTTGATGGGGAGAGGGTGGCCGAGCAGCATGGTAACTCGTCACTTGTAACCGCGTTACTTAAAATGGCAGGAGTTTCCTCCTCCTGCTCCTTGGAGCGTTTCTTGCTGAATTTAAATGAAAACAAGCTGCTTTGCTTTGCTTTGCGTTTCATATTAGCTAATAGCTACCATCTGTGTCTGTCTCATTGAGCTTGCTTGAAAAGCTTGCGCGCCAACGTCATTCATTTCATTGGATCACTTGCTGGTGACGATGCAGCCTGTGGGCAGGCTTAAGAGTCCACACGTGGGGTAGAAGCCGCTGATTGGCTGAGAAGCTTTCACTCAAAGCTTTTCTCGGGCTGCTTATTGGATGAACTGCTAGAATGAAAATCACTCACTACTCACTATAGGCCTGGGTCAAAATGGGCAAGCCCGGACCTAAAATGGGTGGGCCCAGGCCCACCCGGGCCCAATGGTAGCGCCGCGGGTGGCTACAACAAACACAAATTCACCCTAATCTACAAAATAAATTGTATAGAACTACTTACATGTCCCTGTTCTGCAGGTATTCCACACAAAGTTGGAAGTGCACCCTCATTTAGAAGAAGGCTCCCGGCTAATCCTGCCTTGTACACGCTGAAGTTGCACAAACACCTAGCTAGCTCATGTAATCCTTACCTAGCTACTGGGCATGTGCGACTGACAACAGAGATGTTACAGAAGTTGCAAGGTCTCACTCTGTAGCTAAAACAGAGACCTGACAGGGTGAAAAGAGGAGCTGCAGCAATGTACAGTACAACAAAAATATGGTGTTTTTTGAAAATTAAACCATGTAAACCTATTCTGATACAATCTCAAATTACAATTATGAACCTGAAAATTAGGATAATAAGGCCACTTTAAAGAACGAGTACCCAAAAGATGTCACCGTCTGTACGGCTTGAAATACCACATGCATATGCATGGTAGTGCACGTAAAATTTGAGCTGTGCACGTTATTCTCAGCTCTACATGCACTGGTGCATGCAACTGCTCTGAGTGAGTGTAAATGGTCTGTCTCTATGTGTAAGCCCTGTGATAGTTTGGCGACCTGTCTAGGGTGTACCACACCTCTCGCCCAATGTCAGCTGAGATGGTCTCAGCCCCCCTGCAAGCCTGAATAGGATAAGCGGTTGTACAGTAGATAATGGATGGATGGATATTAAATAAGTCTTGTTGAATATGTGATGTCAGCAAAAAAAAGTCCTAATATGATAAAACACACATTTTACTGTACAGGGAAAGTCAGCTCAAGTGATATTATATAAATGTCCTCATTTTTAAACTCTTATGAATCAAATGAATAAATGTGTTCCTTCAGAGGTTTGCTGACATGTTCAATGTCATTCTGTTCAGAACGACCCTGGTTATGACCATATAGGCTTACATACTTTCCAATTTGAACTGTCCTTCAGAGGTTTGCTGAAATTTTCCTCTTGAGTCCTCTTCAGAATGACCCCAGACTATGACTATGTCAGATTTGAAGTAATTTTACAATCTCACTCTAAAATAAATTGAAAAGTTGGCCATGGTGAAAAGTATTTCAAAGGTCCTGCCAATGTGTGTATGTGGTATTTTTTTTTAAATAAATTGTAATGTTTTAGTCTGTGTCAGCTGATAGTGTGTGTAGTTAGCCTGATGAGAGGGTTAGACTGAGAAATGACACATGATGGGGCCAACACTAGCAGGCCCGGCTCCGGAATGCGTAACGACACAACGCGGCTGGGTGAGTCAGTTCAACACAGCACAACCCCTCTTAGGTAGGAAAGTATACACTCATCCAGGCCAGCTAAGTCTCATTCTCACATTAAAACACAACACGCAGGGATAGGAGACAATACCATTAATGTTACGAGCTAGGTTAGCCATTAGTAGCTGTGTGGCTTTGTTATATGAGCCCAGGTTAGCTTAGCATTGTAACATCAATTATCTGAAATTAACCATGAACCTGAAATACAACACTTACTAAGTATTAAGTAGATGCCACTATTGCCACTTTGCCAGGTTTCAAACTGAAGATACTCTGGGCCAGATGTACGTACATACAGCAAAAGTAGCGATATCAGCGCCGTGGCCAACCCGCAGAAAGCGCACGCTGTGATACATCAGCTTACGTCGTATTTACCAAACCTGCAGTTCATCGGGTAATCAGCGCCTTTCTCCGCCCACTATACCGTAAATTGCGCGCATTTAAAAGCGCAATTGAATGGGCGATGTCAAAGAAATCCTGCTTGATGCGTGTTATTTCGGCATTAGTGGTGGGTAAATGTATGTATTGACTAGTGCTGCTGAGTGCAGACTGCGATATTTTGAAATAATTCTGATGCCAATGTTTCTAATGTAGCAAGGAGTTTAACAACTGCTGGAATGGAATGTGAACGCTGAGTTGGAGATTCAATGTCATCTTTGATTTCTTCCAGTAACTGTAATATTGCATGACTGCTTAATCTGTAACGCTTAATGATTTCGTGTTCACTCAACTGAAAAAGTGTGATCCTTGTGGCAAAAATATTTTCAGCTCGTCTCCTTGACCAATGTCTCCGTCTTGCTTGGATTACTGCTGCCGTTTCACCAGGAGGCATATGCGAGGAAACCCGCTTGCGGCCGTTTTACACCTGCTTTTAACAGGTGGAGAATTTTCACCGCAAAATAGAGGCGCGCTTTCACAGGCGTTTTTTGTACATACCGCGGAATACATAATTAGATGCACTTTACGCTTCCCCTCCCATCTCTTTATGGGAAACTCCCACATTCCCCTTCACCCTCCAATGATTGCATATGCATGACACGGAAAAGCGCAATTTGTCATTTTCAGCACCCACGGCAGGCAGTCTGTGCTCAGTGCGGCCTGTTTGTACATACCTCGCGATGCTTTTACGTGCACGTTGCAAAACAAATATGCCTGAAGTGGGTACAAAAGCATTAGTACATCTGGCCCTCTGTATTCTGAAAACAGTCAAGAGCCCCAATTTCCTTCCTCAACTGGACAGTTAGTTTTGTAGTCTGACCACACACACATTACTGCTGAAATGAGGAACGTCCTTATCTGAATGCTCACGCTGCTTCTTGGTACCTTTATTTCAAGTCTCTCTCTCCTTACTGTCAGCTTTTTTTGTTGCCTGAGGCAATTATCTCTTTAATTGAACCTGTTCAGTGTTTAATTGGACATATTTTCCTCATCATAAAACATTATTCGCAATTTAATACATATTTTTGAACACTTTCAGGCACATAAAGCCACCCTTACAATTACTCCACCACCAGCCTGAAATTGTAGCAGAAGCATAATGAAACTGTTCTGATGGGTTTGAAATAATAAAAAAATAAAATACTTTTATGGAAGTATCTGTTGTTGCCAGTTTTAATGAGGACAAATTCTAAGGTTATTTCATGTCCATCAATTGCAAGTGGTACTTTCTCTGAAAAAAAAGCCCTTAACAGAAAGTTTTAAAGAGTCCATTCAGAATCAGTCAGTATCATGAAATGTCCAGCAATAATATGGAACAACCTGGTCCAGAAAATAATGCAATGATTATTGATTCTCTACAATAAAATATTCTTTTCACAGAAAGGTCCAAGGTCAGCTCAGCTATAGAACAGCTACTCTGGAGGTGATTCAGCATCTTTAACCTGGAGCTTTTTTCACCTCTCTCACCAAAACATCCTGCTGCCCGAGGTAAACATGCCATTTAATACTGAAATTGTGAGTTGAAATCCCACTTTGACCTTTGTCAAGTATCCCATCCATGTATGTACCCTCTCTGCGTCTGTCCATAGACATAAACATTATCTTTCATTTTAATGAAAAGGTCTGAACTTTAGCTGGATTTGTGTGTTCAACTGTTGTTACAACTGTTAGAGTGCAAATTACCAGCCAGGAAGTGTGTGAGCACACAAGTTAATAATTATGTTTATTATGTATGTCATTAGCTACAGGGATGTTGTTACCCACATTAGTGTTTCATTAATTTACTTTTATGATCAAAGAAAAACAAAAGCAGTGGCAGCTTAGTTTCAAGCAAAAAAAAAAAAACTTTGATTGTCAGTAAAAAAAAAAAAAAATCAATGACCAAACAACATTTAATCACAGAGATTAAATAGAGATGAAAGAAGAAAAAAAAGTGAAAAATTAGATTACCAAAGCCACCATTAATTGTACACTGCAGCAGCAACAATACCTTACAGTCTGCCTACACGTCAGTTTCTCCTTCTGGTCAACATTTGACATTTGTATTTACTGTATGTTCCTCTCTATAAAACTGTGTAAAAACTAGAAATCCTCTCCATATCATCCAAACATGATTGCCTATGATGAATTATTCAAAGATTTCTTCTTCAAAATCAAGTTATGCTTCAGTGTAATTGCTTCTAAAGGAAAAGCTTTCACTGACCATGCTTGGTCTTGACAGTTTATGAATTCAAAGTAGCCCGTCATCAAATTTCTACATCTCTATTGCGGTTTGGCAGTTCATAAGGTTAAGCTTTTAACAAGTGTCACATCAATAAACACCAAAAAATCTATACTGTACACATTGACTGACAGACTGTTACATTAAAGTACACCCTGCTAAACCACAAAGCAAATGTATTCATATGCAGACACCTTCGGAACCAGACACTTATCTTGCTGTGACAGAGGAAATTTCATTTTCAAAGTGCATGCTGAGATTTTAAATTCTAAAAACGTCCGCATTAAAGTAGGCTATTTGGAGAAAAGGAATTGTGACATGACGGCTTGATGACACTCAAATCCATTATGGCAGCTAAACACCTTTCCCTCATCGACTCTTACAATTGTTATGTGATTGCCAACAGGTTTACTGACAAGAAGAAAGGGTGCAACAATAAAGAAAACAACAATATAATCAACATGTGTGAACTTACAAAATAAGCGGATAAAAGGTGTAACATTAATTGCTTCAACCTTCATGACATCATTTACATCTACATTCATCTACATAATTGTGTAGCCAATCTTTACCAAAAACCGCAAAATAAAATACATGCATTTTATGCAAGTGTTTTAAATATAAACTTAGTAAAAATGAAAACAACTAAAAATAGTCTGATTCACAAACAGGATGTTCACTCATCAGAGCCACTTATTGTTTATTCTCTGCAAAAAGCAATTTAAGCCAAGTACGCATCTAATAAACAATTGTGGAGTGGCCTGTGCTACTGCTATATCCCAATAATATGAAGCAATTTGTATTAGAGGATTCAAGACATAGTGAGGCCAGAGGAAATCAATATAGAGGCAGAACATAATGATAGAGCTCCTAAAAACTCTGACATTACAGCGCTGTCTCTCCTAACTGTGTGGGACCCTGACACATGAAATGAAAAGCTCCATTTGTATTCTGCACAGCGATCCTGCGATACAGTGAGGACAATGGTTTGTCCTCTTACCTTTTCCAAATCAGTGTGGATGGCTCTCGTGATTAATGTCATATCTGTTTGTGACATACTATTTTAGTTCTACCGCAGAAAATGACAAATTGCAGGTTTTTCAGTTTTGGTGTGTGTGTGTGTGTGCGGGTGTTTGTGGTTTCATCTGGGTTATGTATCCAGGGCAGGTCTGACCGATGTTCTCTTGTAATCCAGGGAGTAGGTGCAATTTATCCCCTCTGTATGATCCTCACTGCTATCTTTCTGCTCAAAGGTGATTTGGCAGCACGGGAAACTTTGCTGTGTTAAGACAGATGTGGAACCAGACAAGACACACATACAGTACATACCTGCTTGTATGTAAATACTTACTGGGATTTGCCCAATATGGGTTCATTGGTTTCTGATTAAAGTATCTTGTAGATGCTGTGTTGGAAGCAATACTACGATTTTCATACCAACACAAGGGACAAAGCCTTTCAAACAGTGCTCAGTGTCAGTGGTACCTTCCATACCTACTGTACCTTTTTAGTTAAATGAACCAATTAGGTAAATAAAATTGATAAATATGATGTAGAAAGGGAATTAAATGAGGCAACATTTTATTAAACAAATACATCAATCAAATTGCCATTAATAAATTAAGCATACAAAAGAAAATAAAAACTAATTGCAGGTTTTAGAATACAATTTTACTTATAAAGACCAAAATCACAAATGACAAATTTGCCTCAGAGAGCAACAGAGGAGCTTTTCCAAAATGGACAGACATGCAAATGATGTCATGTGTAGAGTAGACAAAAATACAAATAGTAATATTGGGCGACATTTGTTAGCAATGATCTAATATGTACTAAAAAAAGACCAATATTCAAATTTCTATCCCCACATCTGTGAATGTTTATTGGTTAAACCATGTGTGCTGTGTGTGTCACCTGATAAAGTGTGCTCATATGGCAGCTTGCAACCCCCCCTCCCCCTAGAGAAATGTTAGCCACGCATGCAACTAGCAAGCGGGTGGGGAAGGAGCTGGGCCAGGGGAGGAGAAGATGGAGCACGGCTCCTCCCTTTCTGTCTCAGGGTAGCAAGACTTCTCCTCCACACCTTCACATTCTTCTAATGAGGTGATAAAGTGAATGAATGAGGCATGAAAGGAAACATGCTGCGGAGGCCAGTGTGTTCCCAAGATGCCGCACTCCACCCCTCAACCTTTTGCTTCTCTATATTTTGCAGTTGAGGACAATCAGAGAAAACGCTCACAGGAGGATGAGGCAATTTCTGCAATGTGTCTGCAACTATCAGTCCTGGATGACATGCATGCAGCCAACACATTATTTGTGTTTGTTACAATTGAGCTGTGGAACAGGAGTGAGTATCATTGCGGAGTGAAGACTGTGAAATATGTACCTCAATCTGATACTTCCCTAAATGTGCTAGTTAAACCAGTTACAAAATGCCGCTACAAAAGGCAAATGCTTTACTTTCCAGTCCTTACCCTAAAAAAGTCACCCAACTTAAGACAAAAGAGTCCTTTTCCCTTTGATTGTTCAGCCATGTTTCAGATTTAGCCAATTATTTGTCATGCAGAGGAACACACTCAAAGCCTTTTCTCAAGGTGCATGTGCAATCACTCTGAAAGATACCGGCAGAGTATGCCAAGCAGATTTATTAGGTGAAATTTAATTCAGACGAGTTATTCAAGGAAACACTGAACCAAAGTGACTTCTTACAAACGACAAAACAGGGGCGGCCTCGAGCTCACCCAGTAAGAGCATTCCTCCCATGTTGGCTGAGTCCTGCAGCGGCGCGGGTTCAAATCCAACCTGCTGCCCTTTGCTGCGTTTCATACCCCCATCTCTTTCTCCCCCTTTCATGTCTATCACTGTCACTATAATAAAGGGAAAAGCCCCAGAAAAATCATCTTTAAAAACAGAGGAAACGCTGGATATTCTAAAACTCTGGATGTTTGTCTGATTTGCTGTACACTACTGTGGGTCCTTGTTAGGTTTCAAGACAGCTTATCTTGCTCAGACTGAGGAAATTTCAAACTGAATGCATTTATAATATTTTCACATCCAAGATAAAAAAAAAAAGGCTGTATTTTTAATTAGCAGTGTTATATTCTAATAAACTCAGCATTAAATTATTTCGGAGAGGAGAAATTGTGACACGGTCCGATCACTCTTAAGATACTGATGCCATTGAAATCACATTTGTTAGTTTCATATTATAATGTGAATTCTGAAACAATATCTTGGCTGGAGGGTATGTAAAGGTCTCACTTTCGGACAGCTACTGCAGATTAGTGTGCTTTCTGTAATGACTTTCTGCTAACAATCTAATCCGTCAGTCCAAACACTGGGAGAAGCTCTGTGTTTCACAGCCCAGTGAACAGGTTGGCGGATTGTCTGTCGCCAACGCAGACAGTAGATCATATCCTTGTGTTGGCACCAGGGAGCTACTGTGTCACTCAGGCATATTAACCAAATCCTCAACTTAATGCAAACTAACAGGGAATCATCAGGTGCAAGACAATCTCAAAAACACGAATCCAGTTTATAGTTTGTTCTCGTCTGAGTTGCAAATATGGGTCTCTGACAAAGGCACCTACAGTGTATGCACAGTGTCTGCTTAAATGGTGAATAAATAACACCCACTGAAGCTTAACTTGAAGATAACACTACCCGGGAAGCAGAAGTGTAAGTGCTTAGCCCAGGAGGCAGGCCTGGCAGCAGGACGGCAGGAGAGCTCAATTGGTATTCCTGCTTGAGCTGCATCCCAGAAGGCCAGCCCTCATAAATAATATGATAATGCTGTATTTCCAGTTCTGCTGAGGTTAGCTGTATGGCAGCGGAGGAACAATGCACGGTGCTATGAGAGTGACCCGAGGTGAGTGGCAGGGATCGGCAGCCGCGGGTGCATCCTGAGGTGATTGCGTTTGCCACCAGTCGGAAGCCGAGGAGAAGAGGAGTGTTGACAAGTTTAATCAAACTGTGTCAAGCTTGACAAGTGCAAGATTGGGACTGTAAAAATGGCTGACAGGGGCCTTATGTTTATGCAGAAAGCACAGCGCTGCTGGTACAGATCATTTACCCAAAGGTTTGGGGTTTGTCTGAAGAACGCTTTTCCCCCTTGTTTACGCAGAGAGGAGATCTTAAGCTGGTCGTGTCATGACCCAATCTTTCAAAACAAACCCTGCTCCTGCCAGACAGGGTATGAGAGCGGAAACATTGAATTTAACACTGCCACAGGGTACATAGATGGGAAAGCACAGGTTCAGTTTCTTGTTGCAGCTGCAGCATAAAAGGTGACTGCTGAAATCAACAGACACACAGAGAGTGTAACTGCTCAACCCACTGTTTCTGCAGAGAACAGCTACAGCAGCATATTTTGACATCTGTATATGTATGCAGAACCGATTTCGACTGTTATGGCATTTTATCTCTTTGGGTTCACCGTAAGGATGATATGGATGTTAACAGGATGTGTACAGTACCGTTATAGTGCCAGAGAGCTTTAGCTCCCTGTCTTTCTCCCTCCCTCCCTCATATCTTCCCCTATTTTCTTTATAAGTGACATTCAGTGTTTGTGATATCTTTAGCTCAAGTGTTTTCATTCGCTGTCAGTTTTTTTTTTCAACATGACACCCAAGCACACTATAGTGGAACCACTTACATGTAAGCAATATCTGCCACCTGAGATGGGATATATAAACTATAATTCAATACAGTGCAGTGTTCCTTAGTGAAATGGTTTTCGTACTTCACTGCAATAAATATACTATATGTGGAGACATCTTTTTACTTGCAATGGGCAGCATAATATCTTAAATGATTGTGCTTGGAGGATAGAGCTGGGATAGGAATGCACCCCAACGAGAATATTTTTCCCAAACAACAAGCCCAACACATTTTTATAATAGCTGAGACAGCATTATCTTTATCACCCTGTAGTCACTCAAACTATTTTCAGTTCTTCAAAGGCTCATTTTGAACATTTCAAAACTGAGAAGGTACATCTTCACATTACCATATCAATATACATTTACATCTATATAATGTTTGTATTATTTTTTTACGAGGACATGGATGTGTTTATGTTCACCTTCCCAAAATAGTATTCACAAAATCCTTCCACAAAAACAAGTTGCCTCATGAGATGGTTTACCACATTTTTACTGCTCGATAATATTCAACAGTGAGTCACATATTAAATTATGTGGCTTGTTTATGCAACAGTTTTGTTCATTTTTTTGTGATTAACAATTTGTTTTGTTCATTTTAACATAATTCTTACATTGTTACAAAAGCGTGGTTGATATTTTCTGTTTTCAAACCTGTAATGACTGTGAATAATAATAGTATTATACTACTATTATTACTGTAGAGATCAACAGTGACCACCCACTTTTTTAACGGCACTGGTTCCGAAAGTGTTTTTCCCCATTTAATTGTTCCATTGACGTTTCAAAAATTGCTTATACATTATAAAGAGTTTTAAGTCTGGAACCAAGCCAGCCAGCTACGTGAGGAATCACGACAATTAAACATTTGATTCGGCGCAAAAAAGGCAAAGGTACAAACTGTAGAAACTATCATAGACTTCAATGGTAGAAGCTCGCTCTAGCTGTTTGCGGGTTCACGGGTAAAATAAACATTTCCATGGTAAAAGTGAGTTGGACCAATCAGAGACGTTGCTGTTATGCTTAGGATTGTGGGTAGTGTAGTAGTTCTCCATGAGATGCGAATAAAACATGTTTTTCTTAAAACAAGGTTGATTTCATACAGACTTCTAGCTTTAACAGGAGCCGAAACTTTCATTTCAACTTCCAGAACCACACTGTTGATCTCTGTGTACTATTAATTTTAGATTTATGTCATTTTCATCACATCATACCACACATGTTTTGTCAAGGGAAACATCAGTCTACTAAAACTTTGAAACTTGAAACAACAATGTTTTCCAGGTTGAAAATGTATCTGACTATCCACCAGCTGCATCCCAATGTCCTAATTTTGTTCTGCTCTCTATTTACAGGACAAACTGTGGCCTGTTTCTAACCATGTCTCCGACAGGTAATCCTTTCATGCCGGGCAAATGGTTTTGCATTTTAAGACATAGTGCTCCTTTCAGAAAGAAATCAGGAGACTGGCTTCATAATCCAGTTTTTCATCCATCTACAGCCACTCATTCAAACATTTTGTTGTTTCCTCATTTAAAAATTGGGATGTATATATGGTTATCATCTAAATAGAAGTTGTAACAACTGTAAAAAAAAAAGGTAGGATTTCAAAAGTCGATATGTTGGAGCAAAATGGGCTGAAAACAAGAACGTGACACTATTTAAACAAACATGAAATGTAAATCATTAGATTTATGTTAAAAGAGGCTTAATGCTACATTTAAGTTCATTTGTGGCTTTGACATTATCTTTCCTTTATTTTTTCATGTCAGATCAGTATGCAGAATGTTTTGTTTCATTGGCAAAACTATCAATAATTTGAATCATCAGTATTGTTGCATTACAAACATCGATAAATCCATATGTTGTCCCAAGGCTGTAGTTGGAACACTACATAGTATTACAGTTAAACCATTGGCTTGTTGCTAGACTGACCAGCCCGCGGTGTCTTTTTCTACAATACACACAATAAACATTCGTTGGGAGCCGAGCCAGAGTGTGTGAGAGTTGATTTCTGCCTGCGGTGAGGGTAACACTCAAACCGTTCGATTAACAAAGTCTGCCTGGAGGCCCCATTTTGAGACTTCCTCAAAAGGGGAGGACTTTATCTCACAGTGAGGAAATGATGGAGAATTCTATCTTTGCAGTGGGTAAAACACCATGAAACTCAAGCCAGAGTTAATATCGATCCGCTACAAAAGTCATTCTTTTCTTGCCCTTGGAGTCAGAAACAAAAAATAAATCTGTTTCCTCCATTGACCCACCCACACAAACTTGTGTATATATATTGCTGCACAATATGTAGCTTTAAGTACATTAAGTCAGATTTTAAGGAACGTGCAGTGCTGCAGCAGAAAAAAATATCAAAAATCTGCACTCTTTCTTTATTTATAAGATTTTATTTTATTAATTTTAATTATTTACAGGCCAGCGCAATCTATTTCCGAGGCCTGTAGATGATGCTGCAATTCAGATGCTGCTAAAAAAAGTTAGAAAGAGCTATTTTGCAACAGAAAATATGATTTGTAAGAAATGTAAATCCACCTGGATTACAGTTTCTATCAACATGATGATGTAAAGCTTTTTAACCTATGTGGAAAGTCACAAAATGCAAAATGTATGGACAAAGTATTTTACATTTATTTTCCTTGAAATATTTGCACATAGCAAGTAAGCATTTAGCGTTTTAATGGTTTTGTTGTGTAGCTCATAGCGCATGGATCGCCGTCTTGGTAAAATATTAATAAAGTCAAAGGGTTTACTTCTTTTTTTTTCTTTTTAAATAAAAACATGTTTAACAGGAAAAAGTGGGGATTTTTGGCCTAAACTTAACCACACAGAGCAGATGCTTCAGGGCCGCATAGCTCCAGTGCTCAGTGGTTTACTGTGTGTGAACTGTTTATTTGAAAAGTTTTGGGAATATGTACCTCACAACAGGGAATAAAAGTGGGTCCTGCTTTATTATCTGATCTTTCAATCCTGTCTTGAAGATGTCCTGTCAAAATATACTATAGTTTCAACACCATCCTGATGTCAGATTTGTGCTTACATGTTGCATATTCCTACAATAATTTGTAATTGATCAAATCAACACACAGCAAATCCGGCAGGCTGTTTTCGTATGCTATTCTACGAACCTGTTCGTGAGAATGTGTTGCAGCCATCTAGTATCCTGCATAGAAAGGCTGTACACAATACACATTGCACAGAAGGTGGGAGGAATGAGATCCAATGGGGGCATTTTTTTTTTGTAAATGCAGCCATGCACATGTGGAACACTCTGGCCTGAAAGAAATGTAGACAGTGACATAATCCATGCATCAATCACCGAAACACGAGTAAAAACCATTAGGTGTCACACTGTATAGGAGACATGGTTGGTCAATAATGTCCCTCTTACTGTTGTACTGTAAAATTTAATAATTTATAAAGTAGTGATTTGGTTCCTTTGATGATTTCATGTGGCTGTAGAGCATGTCAAAGCTGTGATGTGCTGAATTCTGACAGCATTGGTCACATTGCCAGGTGCTCTTCTCTCAATTCAGGTCAGTGCCAATGTGGGACGCCGTGGAGGCATTGGTGCAAGAACACATGAATGTCCATCGATGTGTTAGACTCATAGAGAGACGTGTTGAAGACTCCTGTAGAACCAGAGAAAAAGGAAGAATGAAGTGTGTTATCGCGGAGGAGAAAAAAAAAAGCCCACTGTGTGAATGACAAGCCTCGGAGAGACAGGAGGACGTTGCATTGCCATGCTGACATTCACTCTCTGGAAGGGAGCTCACTGCCAAAGATATGGCAAACCCTGTGGTGCTTTCACAGGGAGCAGTGAACACACACATCGGTGGGCTTCAAGGCTCTTGTCAAGCCACTTTAACCTCACCCTCACCCTCTCCGCACGTAACCCTTAACCCTCACCTTTGTTATTTTCCCAGAGTTTCCAAGCATCCTGTGACAAGCCAGGTATATCTAATTTGCCCCTGTGCCCTGTGGACTGGAGGAGCTGCAGTGCGCTAGCTGTGAACCGTAGGTGTGACATGGCAGATGGAAGGAGCGGTGGGAGACTAGGTGAATCTTTCAGTCCTACAGCGAGTCTCCTGGGCTGTAAGTGGAAAGTGACCGCGGTAATTAATCCATTTTCACCACGTTTTTTATCCTCCAAACACTGAGCCTCACGGGACGAGTGATCACTGAAGGACACAAGTACACCAAATTTCATTTCAGCCTTTTTATTTTTTATTTTTTGCTCTCTTGAAGTGGAGGGGAAAGGAGGGAGTGAGGTTGTGTGTAAGTGCTGGAAGGTAATGTGTAGTAACTGCATAGAGCCGTGTAGGTCACATGGTAGGATTATTCCAGGGGAATAAACTGAGAGAAAGCCAAACATTTTAATGCATAGCTCAGTTTTATGTAGATGTTCCTCATGTATCAATCAACTTTCACTGTCATGCATAAAAGATTCCAAGAGACTAGAAAAGATAAAGTATTTGAATATTGGATGTATTTAATGGATGTAGCCTTATCCATCAGTCTCTAGCTATAGGCTTCAACCTTTTGTTGCATTATTTGCGATTCATTTGAAATGTGCAAATAAAGTTTTTTTAGAGCACAGCATCATCCTCGTTTTTTTCTCCCCACAAGCAGCTTCACATGCCATCACAGAGAAACCCATAAATTGGTCGAAATAATCACATTTCTCTCCCCCTCCTGGCGATTTCCCTTATGAAATCTGTTCAGATCTCAGAGGTTGCAAAGAAATTTCCATGTTGCATCATAAAGAAAACTTTACATCAAAGGAAGGAACTCTTAAAAATCTGTCTATAGATTAGCAGTGTAACAGCAAGTATTACATTAGAGAGAACAAAGGGGTGGTGTGCTGTACAAGCATGTACAAGACACAGAATTAAGCTTGTGGAAGGCCAGGTGCAAAGCATTCAAGCACATACACGGGGAAGATACAGTACATTTAAATTATTTCAATTTACAGCAGCAGCTTGGAAAGAAAGCGATTGAGCACTTGGCCTTCATCAGTGTTATCATGATCTTGAAGGGAAGCGACCTCTGGTCAACAAGAGACAACAGAGCAAAGGTTAAGGCAGTAAACAAGAAACGCCCGGGAGGTTTACTGAGAACATTTCATTAAACAGACGAGCAGTCTTGATGGAATTTCTCTTTGGACTTAAGATTGATCGTTTTATTGCCTTATAAAGAAGTTGACACGAATATGAAAACATAATGAAGTCTCTCTTCATCAAGGATGCACCTTATCATGTTCCTCTGAGATACGGGGTAAGCTCTTGTGAAAAACACATTTTATTTTTTAAGGGTATTTATGTAAAGTAGCTTTCAACTGAGGAATATATATTCTAAGAAGGATAAAGTGGGCTAACATTGGAAAAGTAACTGCCAAAAGAAATAACCATCTTGTCAAGGAAATCATATTTTATTCTACACATGCCTGCCTGAAATTACTTCTTTTTTTTTTTAGCATTATTAGTGAGTACAAGAAAAAGCTTTAAAAGTTAACCAAGCCCTGTGTAGTATTTTTAAATACCTTCCATGGTTAACTACAAATCAAAGAATAACTTTGAACTAAATATCTTATAGAAAATTAAAAACTGCTTAGAGAGTTCGGAAGGCATCATTATCATTAACAAGACAAAATAACTGCCTCATCAGTTTATTATCAAAGATTCACATTTGACACATTTTGGCATACAGTATATATATTTATATAAATGGTTAAAAGAAGACATCCAAGCACAGAGCCTGGGAGCTCCTTTGACGACTGATAGAAATCTATGAAGCAAAAATATCAAATTCAGACTGTCATCATTTACAAACCACAGCCTGGGCTGATGACTCAGTGCCAAGTAATCCCTGTCAGGAAATAGTGCGATCAACAGTGTCAGAAAGAGCTATAAATAGGTAGCAATTATTATCTGTGAATTCAACGAATTTCATTCTACCTGCCTCCTATCAAGCAGGCTTTGTCATACTCCGTACTTGCAGCAGTGGCTTTTGGTGCAGAGTTAAAGTATCACAACATACAGAGGATGAACTTTCACATGCGTCGGTTGTATCTCACAATATTTTCTCTAATAAATATACTTTTTATTGCCTTAAAAGGAAAGCTACTTGATGACAGACCTCATCTGCCAGACATCTGACAGAAGTTTTTAAAATACAAACTTTGAGGAGTGTTTTGGACAAATATTTGACAGAGATTTGATTTTTAATATATGAGTGCTGATGCTACTTTGTTGTTTATTAGTCAGACACAAAATATGCATACTTTAGACTAATTGCTTCTAATTTATATGGACTGTATATATAGTAAAATATATCCAAGGTATTTGCTTAACATTCACAATCAACATCTGCAGGAATACATAGGTTCATAAAAGGAGATTATCATTGAAGATATGTCTTACATTTATGTCTTTTAAATTTGATGGCTGTTAAGACATTTCACTTGAAAACACAATTGTGAACCTCACGGTGGTGCTAGAGGAAAAGTCAGGGGATCACCAAATCAAGTAGGAATCATCCAAGTAGATGTTTGGCTTTTTCACAGAATACGTAAAAACTTTGGGTTATACTTTACTTGAAGGTATCTACATAAGAGTGACATGACACTGTCATGAACGTGTCATAAACATTATAAACAAGTCATAAACGTTTATGACATAACGCTTCTTTTAGTAAGTGCCATTCGGTTTTTGTCATGACAAGTTATGGTTAGGGTTAGGGTTCATGTGTCATGACAGTGTCATGACAGTGTCATGTCACTCACACTTCAAGTAAAGTGTTACCGAACTTTGACCTACTGGTGGTGCAAGAGCAAAAGTCAAAGGATCAGTTAAGTTCTTAGGATTCATCCTGGAACCATGATTGTTTGTACAAAATGTTTTGGCAATCCATCCAATAGTTAGTAAGATATTTCAGTCTGGACCTCAAGGGTGGACCACCATCATGGCTAAAAACAACTGATGTAAACACAAAAGCAAAGTGACTGAAAGTGGGATCATTTGTAGTGCTCATTTCACATCACCGTATGTTTTTCATCTTGTAACTGAAATGCTCTGAATAATCTGCAAATACAACAGATCCATCTACATGCCACCTCAAGAGTATGTGGCCTAAATTATGATGACAGTAAGAGCTAAAAGCTTGAAACCAAACAATAGATGTATTTCATGAAACGTTTGGATTTGAAGGTAAACATTCAATGATTCAGTTAAGGCTCACATACGCACATTAATTGCAAGATCTTACAGGATTCAGTGCATGCATATTATGTTTGCCTTAAGGCGCTATGAATGAAGACAAGCGGAGACGGGCTTTACTGCCAAGTCTATTAGTAGCAAGCCCATTAATCCTGAACATTAATGCACAACATAATTATAGCCATTTAGTGACTTTTATGTCTTCAATTCTTCTTGTGCACTGTTTGTGTGACATGCCATACTGTCTATGGTAACTAGAAGCTAAAAACCAGTCTGGTGAGACTTCTTTGAGGGGGTGAGTTATTCCCATTACTGATATTTGGTTTGTTGGTATCTGTCCTGTGCCCACGAATGAATCCATTATAATCCAACCAAATGTCTTGGTTTGTGTGTTTACTTGTTTGGCAAAGCGCTGAGATGCTCTTTGACACCAGTGACTTGAAATGTGACTTTCAGCCAGGGACGTTGTTAGGCCTATTTTAGGGGGGCTGAAGCTACCCCAAAATGTTCCTAAGCTCCCCCCAAATAATAATAAGAAAAATAATAATTAGATTTTTTTTTTTTTTACAGTGCACTCTGTTATCACTCACTACGTGGAATCAATCTTCCTTCACCATTCATCTGTTGGTGTCGTTGTGCACTGCAGTCTTTTTTATTTTTATTTCACGAACTGTCAACTGGTCGAAATGGCAGTGTTTTAGAGCGAGGCTTACGAGCGGCCGCTTGCACGGTAACGGTATGTGGACGAGCGAGGTAGAGAGTTACTGAAGAGAGAGAGCGCCAGGCAGCATTAAAACAAAGCAGTAAATCACTCAAAATACAACTGTAGCAAGTATCTCACTATCATTAACGTAATCCAAATTCATAATTAGAAACAACAAATAATATATCCAGCTACAAAAAAGCTGGAAAGTCGAAAGTTAGACAGAAGTACAAAGAGTCAATGGCTATGAAGATGATACACCGTCTTGTCTCTTCTCATTGGTTTAAACTGGCAGCTTTAAGAATGCTGCAGACCGGTGTCTAGCTACATTTACTTGAGGTAAAGATAAAGCAATATTTTAGTTGGCTATAGAAAACAATAGTCTAGCTAGTGTAAACGAGTGAAATACAAGAAATAGCTGGCCTAGTTACCATTAATATAGCCTGCTTTCTCTATAGTATTAAAAACAATATCAGTCCCTAAATTTCATAGTGTCACTGTTAATGCTATTGTACCAGTATATCCTTCAAGTCATTGAACAAATGGATACTGGAAGATATTTTAGGAGAGAGAGAGAGCCTAAACTAAATTATTTCATGATATTTATTATATATGCTTGATTCTGACCAACTTAACTTTCTGCATTCCTTTGCTGTAATAAATTAAACAAGTATGTAGATGTTATGTAAATATAGATTAGGCTATATATGAGCATACATACATACGTATACAGACATACATACATACATACATACATACATACTAGAACTTTTATTCATCTCGCCATCAGGTTATTAAATTCAGACATACTTTAAATCCTTGTCAACCATATTGCAACGAGCTAGTTCAGCGTAGCATGCCTGACTGGAGTAGTGTGTTTTTCTTTAGGAGTGGGAAGGGCAGACAGAATGTTGGGCTGCCTTGTTGAGTGCAGCGGCACTGCGAACATTATATTTCACACAATTTATCTTTTTTTTAAAAATGAAATAGGATTAGTCCAACGAATCGTTTGCTTTGTAATGCGCACCTAACCGAAAGCCTCGTACTGAACGGTTCAATACGAATACGTGTATCGTTACACCCCTAGTAATTAAATAGTCTTATTTTGACCTGCAACTTATCTAATAGAGAGAGGAATTAGGTATGGTATTACTTTACCACACATTTACACGGGCAGATAGATAGCGGTCTTAGCCTAAAGAAGAACTCAGCAGGAGCACAGTCTGGCCTAAGTAAATCCCCCCCATGCAGCTTTGATGTATCTAAAAGCTAACTTTAGAGTTTGTAAGTAAGATTTTGCAAGGGAAAGTTTTGCATAGCCTCAGGGCTAAGCCCCCCCTGTCTTTCTATCCTAGTGACGTCCCTGCTTTCAGCAGCTAATTTCTGCGCATTCATGGCAACATTTGCAAAAAGAACTAAAATTTTGAGCTAAATGCCAATGTCAAAATGCTAACATGCTCAAAATGACAATGCTAAAATGCTGATGTTCAGCAGGTATATTGTTTACCCGGATAATCTAAGTTTAGCTCTTAGCTAATTAGCACTAAACACACAAGGACAGCTGAGGCTGATGGGAAAATCATTAGTTTTGCAGGCATTTGTCATAAACCAAATTATTGGACACACTGAAGTTTTGACCTGATAATGGGGCTTGATGTCAGGGAATCACCAAAGTTAATACAGTTCATCCTCTGGGGAACATGAATACCTGAACCCAATTTAATAGCAATTCATCCAATAATTGCAGAAACATTTTACTTAAAACTACAAATGTCGACCTGATGGGGCACTTGAGGAAGTCAGGCAGTCACAAACGTCAGTAGGATTCATCCTCTGGGCACCATGAGAATATTCTCCAAATTTTGTCATTTAAATAAAAGGTGTTGCTGATAGATGATAGGTGCTCTCTGAATCCATGACAGTCATATAACACAGTTATTCAGCACATTGATGCAGTCTGCTCCAGGATGGAGTACCAGTCATGGCAGAGTATATTTATAGGCTCATTTGTGTGTATTGTGTCTCAACAGATACCCTGTGGTGTGTGTTTTTTAGATTACACCTATTTATGTCTGAGGCAGTGCAGCCACAGTCAACTTGTCAAGTTGTTGTGTTAAGTGTTACTTTAATCATTCTGCTTCACTGAGAGCAGACATGGCATCAGACCTGCAGTAAAACGCAAAGCACAGTAGAGATTAGGCACATATTTCAGGGTGTCTAAAAGTGTTTGATAGTTGCAAAATTGAAATTCTCTCATTTATTTTACGTCGTGACACAATAATTTATTATGCTACTTCTCATTACCAGTGTGTCAAATGAAGTTGACTGGTAGAACACATTTGTAGCTTCATCACATCACAATATGGTGTCTGGCTTGTCACATTGTATACATGGCAAACACATGGTATCTTGCCTGCTCTATTAATTTGAAAATGAAATACTTATTAAACTTATTAAGGTGATATGCAACCTGTAACCAGTCAACGTTAGCCACCAATGCAGCAACATGCAGTCCATGACTCTCCCTTCAAAGAATATAATAGCTCATATTAGTAAAGAGACAGCAACAAAACACATTTTAAGCAGTTTCATGCTGTTATGGGCTGTAATTTCTGGCTATTATCTCTCTATGAATGTGACGATATCAAAAGCAAGAGTGCAGTCCATCAACAAAGACCACTTTAGCTCAGTTTCCTATAATAGGTAGCCTAATTGATGCAAGACTGAGTAACAAGAAAGGAAAAATGCCATTTGGTCTGAAAGCCTTTAAGGAAAGAAGGTAACTACTTCACACACGTCTCAAAATACATTTTGAGTGTGTTTTTTGAGCTAAAAGCTTGCTCCATTAGTGAGCTGAGCTGCTCAATTACTGCAAGAACTCAGGTGAGTGTACCTGTTATGACTGTTATGCTTTTGGGTGATTATTTGCTTATTTTTGACATGCAGGTAGGCCTATTAGGAACTGCAGTCACACCAGTTCTTTATGTGTGTGTGTGTGTGTGTGTGTGTGTGTGTGTGTGTGTGTGTGTGTGTGTGTGTGTGTGTGTGTGTGTGTGTGTGTGTGTGAATGGTGGCAATCTGCAATCTACTTAGCTTAGCTTGCCACTTTTCGAGTGGGAGCTAGTTAGCTTAGCAATTGGTCCTTCCAAATATTAAATGTTGTAAAGGGACAAACACCTAAATCGCTACATAACCAGTGCTATGTGCGCTTGTTTAAAAAAGGGAAACACGTCTTGTGTGAATGTTCGTAGGCTATCAGGGCTATAACATGCTCCATTTAGGAGCGCACCACACAAGTTCACAACATGTCTCCTAGCAACAGCGGTTCAGTATCAGCCAACTGTGTAATGAGAAACGGCCACCAAACGGCCTGACTCTGTTACAAATATGTCAAAAATTGTTTTGTTCATCATGATATCATTATAGTTATATTTCCTTACACAGAAAGCGAGGACAATTCAAATTTCAAGTCGACTTTATGTAGCAAGAGCCAGGAATCGATTACCTTAGCTTAGCATAAGGACTGGACGCACAAGTTCAAATAAAAAAAATGCTTATTAACACCTCTAAAGCTCACTAATCCACACTTTGTATCGTCCATTTGTTTATTATTGTTGTAACCATTTCTTCCAGTCTCTTTGCAGTCTCTCCGCTGGTTGCTGCTGTTTTCCAAGAAATAGTTACAGCACATGACTCCCCATTTAGTGCATTTCTGTTTGAGTATCAATTAACAAACACGATACAATGTGTTAATAAGTGAGCAGCAGAGGTGTGTGCCAGAGTGAGGCATTTTCTTTCTTATCTAACTCTCTGCAAGGAATCAAGTATGCATATTTATAGTATACGCCTAATTGCATTGCAATCATACATGTGATATTTCTGCTGAGCTTTGTACTGAGAATATTCACAATACTGAGCCCAAGTTGAGTTTAAGTTGTAGCACACTGTGAGATTTATTGGCTTCATCTCTAATTTCTGTACAGAGTAAATTTGGTTTTGATGGGTTATTCCCGTTGTAAGAAACTCTTAATTGCATCTTGTTATGGTATGGTTAAATGAGTCGCAGCATCAGTGTGTTACACAGTGTATATTCTGGTCTTTGCAGGGATCAAACCTGCAAGCCTCCAGTCACACCGCTAATCTCTAATCACCGTGTATCCCTGCCATATGCTCACCTCAGTATGTCAATGTTTACTAACTACAATATAAACTGCCTGCTAGATTAATTTATCCTGCTTGAGCATATGTCATGTTTTCACTTGACATCTGATGCTGTTCAGAGATCAAAACTACCCATCATACCTCATAGTGAGCTTGTTTTTCTAACAATGTGTGTGTTTACATGTTATTGTATATCACATGTACAGTATGTGTGTGTAACACCAGTAGACTCGTCTTGTCTTTATCGCCTAGAGAACCATGATAAACTGTATGGTTGCCATGACGACCACTCTTCACAGGCGGGAGGCTCAGTGGCCTTCCTTTGGGATAAATACAGAGCCTATAGGACTGCACATGAGGAATAAGTGTGTTCTTGGCTGCCGAATTCCTCACCGCTGCTCTTTCACAGTGCAATTTCTCTTCCTTAATTATCAAAGATCTTCTAGCAGAGTTACAGTGTTTCAGAGGAGAAGGAGGGAATTGAGTTGCCTACTTTAGCAGTGGAGCAGATTTTCATATTGCTTTATTTATCATTTATGTAAAATGTATGAAACAAAAACCTTTATTATGCAAGAGCCTTGTTGGCAGCACTCTGACTATCATTACAACAGATGCTTTATATGCAAAAGATAGATATTGGGATGTAAGGAATGTTTCCATAAGATTTGAAGTCGCACCCATATGCTGTGTGTGCACCATAAAGTATGATTTCAAATGTACATCATTCTTTGACAAGACACTTGTTTTGTTGTGTGTATCTTCATTTATGGGTCAAATGGGAGGAACAGGAGAATAGCACTGATCTGTACAGGAAGACATCACATTTTTATAAGAAGTAAAAATAGAAAGGAAGGCTCCACAAGTAAAGGCTCCTTACGTTGCTGGTCAGATCAACAGTGCCCCCTCCTGGTTGTTTGGCTGTGTAATCTGTGTTATCTCCTCAGTTAAAAACAGCTCCTAAATAGTGTTGGGAAAATTGAATGACATCTACAAGTTACATTGTGTGTGTCTGTAAAAATAGTAATTATGTCTGATCAGTTAAAAGGACTAAAACAGACAATGCTGATGCCAACTAGAGTAATGGATATTTAAAGCTTTAAAGTGTTTTGCCTGCTGTTCTATCAGACATAATTACTGTGTTGGAGGATCAAAGGATTATGTATTGACTACCAAGTTAATGTTTATCCAATCAGCCCTTATTGTGAAGAAAATTGCTTCTGTTACTCTCATGAAAACATGTTATGCAGCGTGCCACACATTTGGGAAACCTTTTAACTCACGCACAATGACGCCAATGTGCCATAAACATTTAGAGGCGCAGGGGCAGCCATTCAGTCCACTTTAAGTAGGAAGAAAGACAATAAAAAACAATAAATATCCAAAATATGTTATCTTATGTATGGAAGATGTGTGTAAACATGAACTTTTCTTAATTTGTATTAACAATAAAGGCAAAAAAAGATCTTAAAACAAAAATGGTATGCCTTAGGGACGCTATAGACGCAGCTTGTATTTTTTGCTATGTCTGAAACTTCCTGAGTCTGCAGTCGATGCAGGATCTGAGCTCGGAGGGTTTTCTGAGGAAGTGAAAAGACAAGAATATAAAACTAGCTACAAGGGTCAAACAATCTAGATGCATGTTGATGAGACTCTTGAAAAAAAAGTTGCATTTAACTGAATGGAGCCCTTTGTGTTAGATGGCTTATTTTAGTCATTATGCATCAATCAAACCTGCAATAACTAACTGAATTTGGGGGCAACACTGACATATTATCATTTCAGTTGTGGTGAACTTGTTAGCAAACATTTGCCTATTTCACTTTTAGCAGACACGGAGCAACAGTAGCATTCATTTATTCATTTGGAGTCACATTTCTGTCTACGTGGTTAATGTAAGTCTAATATTTACTCTCCTTTTAGCTCTAATTTTGGTCTCTACCAACTCCTGAAACAAAGAGGGTCTTTAACTGTAATTATCCAAGTCCATTGTTAATATAAAAACATTTATTATAACTGCTTAATTTTATTTATTTTAGCTTTAATTAGCTGTTTTATACATTATGTAACTGTGCACATTAAATTGGGAACGTCCAGTGCAACCAGTGTTCTTAGCTCAACATATGAGCAGACAAAATGTGTCTGTGTGCATGTGTGTGTTCAAGTGTGTGTAAGCATACACGAGTAGTCCAATGAATGCTGGGCTTTCAGCAATACCAGTTGGTCAGTCTGTTTGGCACATTGAGCTGCCCACCTTACCTATGTTCCCTTGGGAGTGCATCCTTTATATACCATTTTTGTTGGGGTTTAGGTCAGGGTGAGCTTATTCAGGTTGATTTCAAGGAGCCTCACTGCAGCGAGGGGCCACTGGCAGGGTTTATGGATTTGTGATGTACTTTTTGGATAGCTGAGAATAATCCTAAAAATATTACAGAAGCAAAAGCTGCCTCAGTGAAACCACCTTGGCATTTGGCGCTAATAGAATTCAGCAGGCATTCACACAATAAGAAACAGACTATTTGATTTTACTGCACAGGTTAATACCTCAAACAGTCATAAAAACAAATTCTTTGTTAAGCTGTTGCATTTCGACAAAGGAATTCCCATTTTTAATGCTGATTTAATCCGCCTATGTGCTGTCAATATATTATGCAATCTGTTCACCCCCATAGCATCACTACAAGAAGTTATTGCAGCAATTAGGTTCTCATAAATCTAAACACTACAAATCACCTCAAATCTTATACATGCCCTTATACATCCTGTCGGATCTAGTTTCTGTTGTGGTCTGTGTAACCCTCTACTCAAAACAATAGATCTTTCATCAATGTAAGCACCTTCTGTTGCCTTTCAGAGGCAGAATGGTAACTATAGAAATAACAGTTCTCCTCAAACTCAACTATGTCTTCTCTGCAGTCCAAGCCATACAGTATACCCCCCTCTGTCTAAATAAGTTATCTAGACTCTATAATAATGGAAAAAATTACAAAAGTAAAACCCAAAATAAGATTCACAGCTGGCAGAAAAACAGATCTTGTAGAATTCTGGAAGCCTCAAACATTTATAATTGCTTTTTGAATAACCAAGATTGAAATACAATAGTTATATTCCAACGTTAATATATAAACCACTTATCCACTAATCTATCCACTTTCTATACCGCTTGTCCTGTTTAGGGTCGCATAAGGCTGGAGTCTATCTGTCCAGCATGCAATTAGAAACATCCTAGCTTCAAAAACTCTGCAACTCTGACAGCTTGGGGCAAACCACACAAAATCACAAATTCCACACAGGCACTAAGGAACAGCTTTAATTTAACAATAAACAACTGAGCTTAATTAACTGGAAACAAAAAGGCTCTGTACTCAAAAAAGAAAGAAAAGAGTTGTTCTGATAAAGTTGTACAACTTTATCAGAACAACTCTTTTCTAAACTTGGAACAAAACTTTACAGTCTAATTTCTTGGTAAGTAAATAAATAAAAATAAACTTTTTTTGAAAGTAGCAATTATATGTTTCATTTATCAAGTAAAAAACATGAACACACTTTTGAGTGACATCATATGCGTTTTAAAAAATAGAAACATAAAGAGCTTAAAAAAACTAAAAACATTCATTATACTGTAAATGCTCACTGCTGACTGATGTAAGATTTTGAATTGAGCATGATAAATGGATATTGCCCTTAGTGTGGAAATATGTTTCTGTAGCCTTCAGCCTTGTGATATACCCTCTATTAGCGTACAGCTCTTGAAATAATCAGTGTCTGCACTGGCTCAATAAAAAAACTCTGTGTTTGAGACAGCAGATCTTACAGCATCTGGCATGAAAATCTCACTTCAGCCAGCTGACCTTAGTTGGCAGTTCTGTTTATATAAAGGCCCCAAATAGGCTGCAATCACTGCTGCTATTCAAAATAATAGCAGCAACACAGCATGGTAATCACATATAATAATCTTAATATTGACAGTCTAAAGTGTCTCATGATCCTGAACATAGACATACTCTTAAACCTACATTGTGTATTTTTTTTTGTTGATTCTTAGCAAAAAACCCTTTGTTCTTTCACAAATATATGCTCATTCATGTGTAATTACTTCCACCAACTAATCAAAGTATTCTCTTAAGCGTAGAATCTGCCATCTAGAATCATTCAGAATACATACGAGCGAGTCGCTGGAATGACGGCCGGCATGTTGCGCCTCCATCTTTAAAATACATTAGCCAAAGAGGGACATACCTCCGCCTTTCACCCTTTTACACTCAGCCTGCAGTTCCCCTCTTCCTGCTAAATGGCCGGTGTGTGTGAGTGAAAGAGCAGTCAGCGAGCTTGTTACGCCGGCAATCTCTTACCACATGTTCCAGTTAATCTTATAATGGATGTGTATTGAGTTATTTAAACAAACAATCGGAGAAATAAACGCCTCTTGTCCGCAAGTCTCATTGATAGAGCCCGCGGCTGGATGGAGCTCTATCAATGAGAGCTAGCTAGCCTCCTCCTAGACCTCTGAAATTCAAACTGTAAATATACTCTAGTTATGCCGAAAGTGTAGCTAACTAGCTGCGATCTGTACACATAGGATAGAAGGGACACTAGCAGCTAACGAAACCCCTCATGTTCACAAAAATGCTTTAAGTTGAAATCGGACCCAATTGATGGCTTTATAAGACCTTGGGGTAGCTGTAATATAAGTGGAGTGACAAAATTCAAACTGTAAATATACTCTAGTTATGCCGGCAGCTGGCAGCCGGCCGCGGAGCCCCGAGCCCCCGTAGTCCAGTAACCGAGAAACGGTGACTTTCACTGGGTATGGAGGTTGCCGCTTTCTCGTCAGACTGTGTGGAGCTCCTAAAGTCCTAAATTACCAAATCAATCTTCGTAAAACGGCCCATATTTGAGCTTTATATAGTTGATTTCTCGCATAAAAAAGTCTCAGAAGTGAATTTAATAGCAAAATAGTAGACAAACAATGTATAACTTTGCAGTGTCTGAAATATGAGACCTGCTGTCTCATCTCCAATGTGTTTGTATGTGGTTCGCTCAAACCAATCAGCGCGCAGCTCATCGAAATATTCATGAGCATACCATATTTGTAAGAAAAGCTCTTGTTACAAATAAGGCCATATTCACGGAGTAGTTAAGGGCCCATGAAATAGCATTCGGGCAATTTTCAGCCCAACCAATGTTACATACCCTATTAGGAGACCTTGAGGAACAGTGTAAAATACCCTATATAATCATTCTATCACCCCTTTAACAACATCAAGATACTTGGCAACAAGCTCATTTAATGAGAGTGATGGTGAAATGATGTGAGCTCGGTGGAAGTCGTACAGCAGGCGTGATGTCAGATTTTGAGCCCTCTGGAAGTGTCTGTAACTAGGTGTGCCCACTTGGTAACATCAGTGATGTAACCAGTCTCGCCCACTCAGTCACATTTCACCCTGCATACACGCCTCATATCAGTGTACCTAAAATTAGAAGGGGAGGCAGTTTATGTCAGTTCATGTGTGCTGGTGAAAAAGCAATCCAGCTTATGGCTCATCCGAATTAACCGATTGATCATTCGCTGATGCTCTTCTTCACCTGACACCAAACCAGCTCCCCTTGCTAATGAGAAATTGGTATCAACTCAGAGACGAATGTGCCCATGCAACTGTAAGAGCAACTCCCCTGAACATAAACCATGGTTATCTGTTAATTACTTTAAAAAAAAGTAGCATTAAGATAAAGTGGTTAGCAGTATGCTGCCGCCTTCAACAAATAATATTAACAGTCAGTCACTATTTTCTTATCTTTTTTTCATATTAGAATAAAATGTGTCATCTCATTGCAAGCCTCAGAGATGCGGGAGCCCTTTGACTGTGCCAAGACATATGTTTATTTATCCTCAAAAAGTCCACATCCACTGCATCACTCTGTGAGCTGAACAAAAACTGGTGCCAGGCTTTTAGCGCTCAGCCAGGGATATTTTAATGTCTGCTAAACACTGTCCTCTAGTGCTCACACTTTTAAACACACACAAACACACACACACACACACACACACACACACACACACACACACACACACACACACACACACACACACACACACACACACACACACACACACACACACACATGCACACACATACACGCACACACACACACACACACACACACACACACACACACACACACACACACACACACACACACCGATGCATACCACAGGATTATGCCATGTCCCATGTTGTCAATGCAAAAAAAAATGCTTAGGCTGATGTTAATTGTTCTTTCTGTGCACCATCTGTTCAAAAACTGCCCCAAATCATTTTCATGAAGTGTCACTTGTTGAATTATTGGTTTTATAACAAAACTCTTCAGCTGCATTGACTTTTTGTTCCTCCAACATGGAGTAATAGCTGCAATTGGACAAAATGTCTGTAGCCATGGTTTTATTATCAGCTACCCTCTGATGGCTTTTAGCAGGGCTGGTATAGTTGGGCCTAATGAGGCAAGTCACAGTCACAGAGTGAGCAGCAATAAAAAGGAGGGGATGGCCTATCCCTCCTCCTCCAAATTACCTGATCAATCATTTACTAATGGTTTCTAACCAGCTGATTTCACCTGTCAACACAAGGTCAGGGTGTCCCGATCATCTAGACGACAAGAGGTGATGTGAATCTTGATGTAGGCACAACAGATTCACAATCAGCCTGTCAACCAGCACTTGAAAGCCCACAGGATATTAGAGATGTAAATGGAACATAATAGTGCCATTAGAATTGTGCTCATCCTGTTCAGGCTTTGATGGCGATGTCTTTTCTCGGCAATTCAACACCATCTGGCTAAATCCGCGTAGGCAGGAGAAGCAGAGCCAGAAGTAGTTAGGACAACCAGTCTTTGGTTAGGATGCAATCATTATCTTTGGCTAGTGATACATCCCATTTGTTACAACTCAAAGTCAAGATTTGGGCCTAGGCCAGTTCAGGAGCACCAATTATAGATCTTTCATCCGTTTACAAAGTAATACCTCTACTTACAGATCTCTGAATATTACTGCAAATAATGTAGTGCAACTGTTCAATGAGCATCTGACATGGTTTAGCAAAGGGCATAGAGTGCTTTGTTTGGCAGAGGCAGTGAACTTTAAAGGCATGCATGGTGACATTGTGTACTGATATCTGCAAACAGTCCTGTTGGTTGAGTTGACCAAACAAACAGAGCAGGTCATACAGACCTTGTACACATCGGTCTCTTTCAGTAGAAACCTTCCAAAAAGGACATTTATGATCCAGTTTGATGAATCCAAAACTAAACATTCAGTATTTTGACAATGAAATGGGATATTTAGAGAATAACAGGACCCGTAACAAAGGCTATTCGTTTGCCAGATTGGCTGCTAGAGTAGACAAACCTGCCAACTCCATCTCTTCCATATTGTAAGGAAAATTAGAACTGGCAAATATAATGTCATACAAATTCCTTTTATTTATTTTTTTTAGAGATTTTATTACTTGACCTGGATTTCTAGGGATATTTTCACTGCTGCTGTCTAACTTCACAACATTGTGTGATGAGCTCAGATTACATCTCAGTTAGTGTAATACCATCAATCATTTAGTTCTAAATTATATGTCATGAAACAGTCTTCTATAACTACAATCCAGCTGCAGAAACTGAACTTGGTGGAGACTCATTAAGTGTTGCACTGTAAATCATGGGATACACAGATTCAACAAGTTTGGATTAACAAATGATTTATATTAACAGGATCAGAGCAAAAACACAGATTGCTGAAACAAGTTTTGGATGAATCCAGTATGATGAAGATACAATATTTCAGGACATAAGCATGAATTTACACAATATTTCATCAAAAGACGGTGTTCAAATATTAACACCTTTGTAATGAATAATTCAGGACCTTTACAGGTTATTTTCAAAAGGGTGACATCTGACGGATTACTGATGCAACTTTTATGATCCTCACTTTCATCACGGTAGTGAGATTTTGGTTGCAGCGTTATCACTGGGAAAAGAGGCATCTGGATCCCATCTAGGCTTTGTTGTCTTTCTGCAGCACAAAACATATTTTAAAAATCAAGCAAAAAAATGGCACAGCTCTTTGCTTGTTTTTGCTGATCTGTTTTGCATAGAAATCTGTCAACACAATCCACTGCCACACACGCACGCACGCACACACCCATACACGCACACATTACACAAAATATTCCAAAAGACATTGAATTATTATGAAAATCCAGTTAAGCTTAATCAAACTGGTTTTATGCAGCTTACATGTTTTTATGTGCATCCAAAACTGTCAATTGTTGTGTTTCCAAGGTGTTGAAACTCCTGAAAACAGCCAGGTGGCAGTGGAACCAGAAAAGCCTGGTGGTAGACTGTATACTAATGACAAGACAGAAGAAATGACACATTCATGTAAATACAAGTTTTGCATAAAAATGTAGGTAGTAAATGTTTCCTCCAATACCTCTGGGAATTTAATCTTCACATCGACGCTGTCTGCTGAGGCGGCAACAACTGATACAGAAACCTCCTGCTTGGCATTTCTCTCATGTTGCTCGTAGAAGCCGAGATAAAAAGCTATGCCTGGAATGTAGCTTTCAATTCTGGGAGAGGTAAAAAACAAACAAAAAAATGCTTCTTTAACAACACATGCCAGTATGTCTCATAATTGTGAACACAGAAAATGTTCCCACCATATAAAAGTGATTTTAAGTCATTTTTCCCCTTCTTCTTCAGCTCACGCTCCTCTTCCTCCTCCTCACATTTTATATACTCCTTGATACAAACTTCACCTTTGTTCTACTGAGGCTCACCTTGTGCCCATCTCTGCCATGGTCTCTGGTATCTTGGTCCACTGTACTTTGGCCTTGAGTGTTGGCTTGGAGCCAGGCTGATGTGCAGTTGCAGATACCATTGACATTTCATAGGACTGACATTCAGCTCCCCATCCAATGTTTGCCTAGGCCAAACACAAGAGACCAATCATGAAGGGAGTCCCTACAAGCAAAAGACTTGGCTTCGACCTCAGTATACAATATAATAAAATACCTGACCATATTATGTGTACCATATGATTTTTAATGTAGAAATGTAACATACAGTTTAATAGACAGTGTATTTGAACAGATTTATAGGACAAATATATATACATACTATAGATTAACACCAGACAACAACTGAATCTGTGTTTTTAATGTTTTTGATGCTATAAAAACTGAAAAATGTAAAAGCCAGTATGCAGTTACACTTACAATGCTGCCATGAGACTGATTTTGTTTATAGCAAGATTTTATAGCACGAGTCATATGTTTGTCAGCATAAATGTAGCAGGCATTTAAGAGGAACCTTCACATATGTACAGTACATAAAGTAAAGAAGTTGCACACATTATACATGTGAGATGTGATCACTTTGGTGAAAGACTGTATTTCTCCCTTTTAAGAAAGGACAATTGATAGTGATGGTGGCGGGATGTAATTTGGTTATGTTTTTTTAAAATGTTTTTAAAGGATAAGGCTAGCTATCATTTATGATTGCTGGTTTTAGTCTTCTTAGGGAATTTGCTGGTAATAGCATAAGCTAACAACAATATTATTCTTGACATTTCTGGCATTTTATTCACTTAGATAAAAATTAAAATTAGTATTATGTGTGTTTTATATCTACCATTGCCTCGACATGGGCATTCACATTGGTGTCGACGCACATCTTCCAGTTGGTGTCTTCCCCAACCTGGGACACAATCATCTGAGCATTGTGAATGTTTGCCTCGGGTGTGTAGTAGAAGGCTGCATCGTAACCCTCGGGCTTCTGGTTGCCACTCATGGCCAAGGCTTTGATATTCAACACAGCTTCAGGTGTTGAGTTCAAGCCCTATTGAATGAGATAGAAGGCAATCCATTAGGCTGTAATAGGTTTGTGGGCATCATGTCCAATATGTGCAGAGTTTAGATCATATGCACAAAAATAGCTGCATTTCTAACATGGGCCCCTTTTTTTGTGATGGGAGCATGAATCATTAGCACAGCTGAAACATTTTACATGATGACTTTGCTCAGAACAAACAGCCTATTGTTTTGCATTGAAACACATTTTGGGTCACTCTCTTTGGAGCACGTTTAACATACTTCCAATAGGTCGTCATGATGGCTGTGATGAGATCCTCTGACACTTGAGGCTGAATCAGAGGTCAGACGTCCTCCCTGGGTGGCTTCCTGTAAAGACAATTAAGCACCAGGAGAATTGAATCGATAACACACCAGAGCAGGTGCACAGATAACAACATTACAAGAGTAGCCAAATACCTTGAAAAGCCTCAGAGTCTCAAGCAGTTGGTGTGTGCTGACTGGATGTTTGCTCGGGCCGGCATTAACCTCAAAGTGGATTTTGTCAACAGCTTTGATTGCCTGGGCTAATAAAAGTGCACAGGCTATGTTAGCAAAGAGTTAAGAAAGAAATGCATACAAGCAGAAACAATAACAAGCAGAGATTGAATTTAAGTAGATTTTACAGGTATTCACCTGTAAAATCTAATTAAATTCAATCTCTGCTTTGCCATCATAAAATTATTTTACTTTGATAATTGTGCAAAACCAAAGAAATAATGAATAAAAAACAACTAACAGTAACATAACACCCCCTAAAATCTTGTTGTTGTTTTTTTTTTTACCTTCAGTGGTTAAAATTGCTGAAGTGATGTAAAAGTGTATACTCCAGGGTGTGTCAGTACATGGTGACATCACTCTTGGGTTTGGTTACAGGTGCAACAGAGCACACTTCTGACCACACCCGGTCAGAAGTGCATTGTGTCTATAATGTAAGTTTAGCAGTGTGACTCAAGTTGTGTGCCCTAACTGCTAAATATTTGTTGCGTTCTTGAGGCCATATGTAAGTTTGTGATGCTGTTTTGGATTACCCAGTACTGTAAGGTGTAATGTGTTGGGCGTGTTGTACTGTACCTGGGATTACTTTCAATGCCATGTGGGTATATCCCAGGAAATAGTACAGGGGGTATTCCTCATGATAATACTCTCTCCTTAACTCAGACTCCACACACAGACCAGCTCCATAAATCTTACTCTCAGCACACATGTTGGATCTCGGATGCAATGTGTTTGGTGTCAGTACCTGTTGGATTGGATGAAAATCATAAATATATTAATCTACTTTTAAATCAAAATATCAAATAAAAATAAAAAGGAAGGGGACATATCATGAAAAACTCACTTTTTCAGTGCTAAAAATGAAGTAAATGCAGAAGAGCAAAAAACTGCAGTTCATTGAGTGCCGAGTGGCCACTTGAGGCTGGCTCCCAAAGGGAGTTAACCCCATGTTAAAATTTCAACAAGTCCTTCAAACCTATTCAACGGTATCCGTTGTTTATTCCTACCCTCTAATGCAAACCACAGGAGCGTTTCATAAATTAGCACCCCTAGAGGTGGCCGGAAATACAACCCACAGACGGGACTTAAATACGCTCTGTCTCTATGGTAGGATGGAGGTGGGCTGTAGTAGGATGTGATTGGCCAGTGTTTACATTAAAGACACACAAGTGGGCCAATCACATGATCTCTCTTCTCTCTATGGGCTGATCAAATAAAAAACAACAACTTTAGAACGGCGTGCAGCACATGCGGCCCACACAAATAGACCCACCCACCGGGATAGCCAATCCATGCCTGCCAATGGCTTGAGAACTATCTTTGCATAAGTGTGCCAAATTTTTCTCACAAGCCAAATAGAGCAGAATGGGCTTCACGGGAGGGGGGGCTTAAAGAGACAGGCACAAAAACTGAGCATTTCAAACAGAGGGTGAATACAGGTATATTCAGACAGACAGTATGAGAAAAGCAATGGGTTTTGAATTAATCAGTTCAACTCCAACAGTAATCTTAGGTGTTGACTGTACCTGATCTGACTCAGGCCCCACAGCTGTCGGTCCCTTGTGGACGACTTCATCATTGGTGTCGATAGCGGTGGGCACAATTGGAGTCATTTTAGTCAAAGCTGGATCTTCAGTGTTCCTGGAGACTGCGTACACATTGGAGCTGTTGGTTGGAAAGGAACGTAAGAACTCTTAGACTTGGCACATTGGCTGCGTTGTGGATAGCTTTTATAAAACTTAAAGCACAACTGTATTACATAACCATTATAAATAATAGGTGGGTTTGATTTTGATTCTTAGTGTCATGATTCGATTCAGTTGAATTTCAATTTGGCATCTGTTCTCGAGTCAATAAATAAGTCAGGGGCATTATTTTAAGGCTCTTACTTCAGCACAGAGCATGACAAAGTATTCAGTGTCCACTGAGTTTCAACAGCCCGCTGTTTTGTTAACATAGCGAGGAGAAACCATGATGTTACTGTATGGGTCTACGAGAATTGATTTTTGGAATTTGTGAATTAATTCAGAATTGTGATACTTATGTAAAACTATTATTTCCCACACCCTGAAAACATACCTGACTGAAACAAGTTCAAACTCTTTTTTGCATGGAGGGAAGTCAAGTTCAAACTTCATTTCTCTGACATTGATCTTGGCAGCAAAATTCCAAGGGATAGCAATAGGTATTTTGCTCTTAAACTCGGAACCGCACTGGAAAAGCTTGGTGTTGATCCCATAGAAAACCCAAAAATCCTTTGTGTAACTAAAAAAGAAGAGGTTAATTCAGAAGTTGTAACTCCATAGAATGAATACAAATAGTGTACAGACAGTGTAAGGCAATTTTGTTTGCTTACTACAGTAAGTTGCTTAACATGATGGTATATGTTATTTAAATTAAATGAAGATGAGATATTTTACCCAATAAAACCATCAGTCTCCAGTGAAATTTCAGAAGTCAGCAGTTGTCCAAGATGATCAGTCAGTGGTGGATTTACTACAGCCTTGGCTACATAAAAAGAAAAGGACTTTAATATTGGTTTATTGAATAAAATAAGTTGTTTTAGTCATTAATCAATAGTAATTTGATTCGTAAGGCATTTAAATGCTGTAGGATTTGACTCCTCACCATTTACAGTGATCCCATTGATGGTTTGATAATATTTGCTTATCTCCAATGGGAAACCCAGGGTGGTAGCTTGGAAGTAGCGAACCTCAAAGATTAAGTATGGTTTTGTCCAATGCCATGACACTCCCTTCTTTAAATTCTCAATCACAGCCCACAGAGGGCTCTCTTTCCCTGTAGAAGGACTGACAGCCTGCAAGAGGGATCACAGGAGAGCAGCATGTAACAGGCTTTGTACACTGCATGAAAATATGGTCCTTTATGTTGATTAAACTAGACATGAAAAGATTGTTCTCTCACCCTGAATATGTTCTGAATGGTGTCTTTGGTAATATCAGCAAAGAACCACTCTTGTCCAAAGGTCCGTGTATAGGCAGAAAGGACAGGCTTATCATTGGGCAGAATTTCCCAGTTTTTAAGCTGAAAATGACATAGCACAATGGTCACCCAGACAAATGAAGCTGACACATCATAGTACAGTTGTGATGCTGCCTTAAAGTCTCAGTTATACTGTAAACTCACCACATTGAGAACAGCCTGAAAGTCACTGACACTAAGATTTCCTTTAGAACTAGGGATGCCAGCGCGAAGCAGCTCCTTAAGCCCGTCAGCATGAATACCCAACTGCAGCATAAAAAGAAAAGATGATTACTATTCACAATTGGGGGACATGTTTATCTTTAGTGAAAGTTTCAATATAGCGCTGTACCTCCAATAGCTGCAGAATTCTACCAATGAAATAAAATTTTCCTTTCATCATGATTTCAGTGGGAAAGATGTTTGTTGCACTTCGTAGCATGAAGACTTCTGCTGCTGTACCAATTAGGAAATCATCTGTATAGGAGGAAAAAAAGCAAATTGTCATGTTAACAGTTTCAGATAAATCCAAGAATCTGTATTAGAGCATACCATTAAACCAGTCCATGCGCGTTGCTTTGCTGTAGTGATAGCTGAGACGACCAAATTTAGGGGCCAGGATTTTCACGGCTACATTGCAGGCAGTTGAGCTATCGTCGAGAACACAAAAAAAGGTAAGTGAAAGCTGGAGAACATCTGAGATGATATAACATAAACAATAACAGCCAACTGGTTATAACTGCATTGTTTTGCTCACAGGAAGTGGTTGTTTGGAGTACTGGATCTGGCAATGCTTTTAAAGTAGGAGTATGCAAAGCTAATAACATGGAGGTCTTTTTCCTCCTGTAGATGTACAGTCACTGTGGACACCAAAGCCATTGATGGCTTAGTGTCAAACAGTATCATGAAGGCCATCATGCGTATCTCAGCGGGAAGGTTCTTCTGCAGGAACAGACTCATGGTGATGTCTTGGACCTGAAAACACAAGTATTATAATGATTAGGAAAGATCGCCATTTAACCAACTACTGCTCTGAATTTATGTTCTGTTCCAACACAGTCTCTACAAATTCCAAACTAACAATGAACTTTAAAAAGGCAGATTACTGTAAATGTAGATGTAAATATGGAGACGATTATGTACTTCCACAATGTCAAGACAACATAATAGCAACAGATTTGCCATTTTTTTGCCAAACTTTCATATGATTGTTAAAAAAATGATTCTCACCTGCGACAATGAAGAAAATTAAATACGCTTTCCAGAATTAGAATAGTTCACTGTTTCATGTAAATGCATTGGTAATCAGAATTTGACCTTATTAAGAAAATTACATTTTCAGTTTGACTATGAAGCACGTGCAATTGCAATCAACATAACATGACTTATATAAAAACCTAGCATGTAGCTGTGATAAATGAGCATGTAAAATGTATTCTTGTTATATATAGTTACACTGCGAGGGTCTCTGGCAGCTATAAGTCTCATAGACTGCACAGCGGCACTCAGCACACGAGGTGGGAGATTCACAGGGCTGGCAGCAACTCCGGGGAGGAAGCGCATGATGGTTTTAATGCTGCCTGGATGACCCGCATTCCCCAGAGCTTTCAGAGCGATGACCATGTCTGCCTCTGTGCCATTCCTCAGATTTTCCACAGTCATGTCCAGCAGTGGCTGGTACAGATGTTGAACAAATATGCAGTCAGTTGTTTCCAATACTTACTTATATAGTATAATTTTGCATGCAGTAAATTTATTGATGTTACTATGCAGGAAAGTGATGTATTCCTCTGGTTAATTACCTGAACAGCAGCTACAGGACAAGGTGTATAATAGGTGCAGTGCTTGTACACCAGAGAGCCATAGGAAAGCACCACAGCATGCCACAGATAGATATTGGATTTACAAAAAGGCATTTTTAAAAACATCTGTGAAAAATACACAAAGGACAAAGAAAAAGAGACATTTTGCCATGATCAGGTATCATTGCATGTATATCATTCTTCAATATGCAAACAATTTCTCTGTCTTCAGTATTAACTTACTTTAGCCATCTCAACCAGATCAGGAATGGGCTGGAGATGGTTCATCACCAGCAAAATGGCTTGCAGAGCTTCATTAGTAGACACATCTCCAGCCTGGAACCTCATTTGGAAGAACTTCAGGATTCTGGCATCGTTGACCTCAACAATCATGTCCAAAAACCAACGTCTAATAATAAGTTAAAGGGGAGAAATTGGATGAATAAGATCATACTTAAAGGTCCAATTTGTAATATATTTACTGTAAATTGTACTGCAGTAACTATTTTAAACACTAGATGTCAGTATTACATATTGCACCTTTAAGATAAAACTTATCCTTCAAATACATAAAGAGAGAAAAATGAAAAGATAAACGTGTGAAGGACAAGTTCAGATGTCACATTTAATTGCACTTTATACAAGGTTTTGGTTACTGACGTGATCTTAATGAGTGAGGAAAGCAGTCTCTTTCTGTCATCATGCCTCAACTTGATAATAAATCATTCATCGAAGCTAAATCACTCCTGAACTAAGTGGGAGGATGCTCTTTAATTAGCTATTCAGTTGAGTGGATCAGTATCAGATTTGAGAGATGGCCTTGGACTATTTTGTTCACCATCCTATTATACTATAATGAAATGCTTGGTTAAAGGTTATCTATAAAGGAATTTTACTTTCAAACCTTGCTGCAGTGTTCTCACTGGGTCCAGGGTCAAGTTTAGTGAATGATCACATCTTCGAGGTGACATTGACACACCCATGCACCAAACCTCCACAGCATGACATTTTGCTGTACTGCCTGATCTTCACAATACTTCCGGAACTGAAAATTGCAATTGGCGTGTCTGCTAAGATACCTTTTGAAAATATATTTTTTTAAATCTAGAAATTGGCCTTTTCATTAGGGATGCAACGATTCAATACCAATATCAGAGCTTCAGATATCAGGCTGATACAGATTAAAATAGCTAAATCGGTTATCAGTAACAATGGGGCTGATCTATTCAATTCAATTCTATGGTTATTTACTACATTATATATATATATATATATATATATATATGCATTATATACTGAAATTTGGATTTCTGTTTTAGTTTTGACCATTTGTTGCTGCATTTAAAAGGTTTACACT
This sequence comes from Sander vitreus, assembly GCF_031162955.1. NCBI lineage: Eukaryota > Metazoa > Chordata > Actinopteri > Perciformes > Percidae > Sander > Sander vitreus. The sequence goes on from NC_135863.1 coordinate 14,784,354, forward strand.
CGAATTGTAACTTCTCTGTTAATTTTGAAGAATTTTACCAAGTTGCTGATGCACAATGTCTTATGTTCAAAATAAATAACAATTCAGTAAATTCATATATTTGTATTTATTTGTTTTATTTGTTTATTACATTTCGTTTTGCAAAGTTAGTAAAGCAATGTTTTAGTCAAGCCTGATGTTGCCTTTCACATAAAAGAATGATTCCAGTCACTTCCATACAGCTTATTAATTAAACAATGGTATCGGTTTCGGTTTCGGCTTCGGCGTCGGTGTCGGTGTCGTTATCAGTATCGTTATCGGTATCGGTATCGGTATCGTTGTCAGGGCTAAAAAATGTGGATCCATGAATCGCTACAGTTTTCATGTTTTGAATTTCCATTTTTCATCTGAAATTTATATTATATTCTTAATATTTAGATCTTATAAATAGCTTATTGAACCCCTGTTTTCTTTTTTGATTATTCATTATTGACCAATCAATAACCAAGTACTCACCTTTGCTCATCATTTGCTGCAAATTGCTTCCACATAACTTCTAATCCTTCATAGGGAATCGCTCGCAGGAGTTGATACAGCTTTATAGTGTCCTCTGATGTTGCACTGTCAATCTGGTAACGATTAACCTCAGCCAGATGCTTGATCAACTCAATAGCCTTGAAAGAGGATCAGACAAAGTGATTCCTTGATCAGTGTATGCAACTCTAGAATTAATTTTACAATTTATTAAGAGTTAGGTCACTTTATACGACATAATACATTATTTCAGTTCATTTTTGAAAAGGAAAAATAATAAATAGGAATGTAACTGATCTAATTTAATTGTTTCGTGCTATTTCTATATTTATTTAGATGTAACGTTGTGTATCTTTTACAGTGCTTTGCGATGCTTTCTGGAAAAATTTTACAAACCTATGAATTTTATGTAGCAGCAGTATATAACTGTTACCTTTGGTACTGGGTTGTCCTGGCTCTGCATTAAAATAGGGACATCAGCTTCTTCATTGACAAACTTATAAACAAGGTTGCCCTTGCTCTCCATTGGCCCAAACACGTTTGGGTGAACTGTGTCATTCACGCCGAGCAGCACTATTTCCTTCCTGCAGGAGAGATTATTTAAAGCAGGCAATTTGTATTGTAGACAAGCATTGTGGATGAGCAGGCATAATGTCTTACATCGCTAGCATCTGGAAACTGCCGCCCTTCACGTTGAAGGGACTGAAGTGCTGTTGCTCCAGGCCATGAGCCTTGGTAATGAGACCTCCCTCTGCTGTTGGCTTGACTGTGTAAATATATCTCACTGTTGAAATGACAGATTCCCCTCTCTAGATTGGAGGACACACAAGCAAAAATAGCACTGACCTTGGTCTGTTTCATTTATAATTGTAGGATCAGATGCATCTTCAGTGAGATAAACAGACCTGTTTGGAGACTTGGTCAAACACAGCGGTAGCCATTCCTCTGTACATGACTGCCTTCTCCCTGCAGTTACCGACATCCACAACTTGAGTGATGGTCATGTCCTTTGTTTCCACGTTTACTTCAGTAGCATAGTTACTCGGACACATGCCATGGATGCCAGCCTACAAACAAAATAAAATGTTGAAAAAAAAAGTTTTTACTGATGCTGATGGTGCAGCGTAGAGAGTAATGTATTTGTCAGCAGTGACTTACCTCTTCAAGCTCATAGATCGTCTGTGTGGTCTTCACAGTGACTTGGAACAATCCCAGAATCCCTCTCACAATGTTGACAATAGTGTCAGAAATGTCAGCAGAGGCTCGGATGTTACCAACGTGTCCACCAATGTAGTCAAACATGAAAGGTTTGACAAGCTGGGCAGCAATACGCTGGGTGAGCTTTGGGGAGGCATTAAAGCTGTTTTTCCCAGGGAAGCCATTGAACTCCTCGAAGGCCAAATCTGAAACCTTTTAACCAGATATAGAAATAAGCAGGGTTATTGATCATGTACCACATTAACGAGTATTTGTACTGAGTCAACATGAAAAACTCTCTGATGATTATCTGTTAGATGAAACACAGGTGGCATTTGTAACCGGACAGAAGTAGACAAGAACTGGTACGCGCCTGTACTAAAGCTTACTTTACTTTAATTCCAATAGAGTTTGAACACAGCATCTGTTTGGTCACCTGTTGTCATGCAAACATTTGTAACAAACAATCTCTGAACTTATTTTCAGCCCTTTCATAAAGAAAGAAGAAAGTTTCAATTTATTAGATGGTTTACAAAAAGTCATTTTGGTGGATTAGAGGCTTCACTACCTTCCAAAGAATTTATGAAACCTTAATTAATGATAAATGACAAATGATGCATTTACTGTATTACGTTAGAAATGAAATGAACAACCTGTCATTGTTCATGCTGCACTACTCAGTTACAGCTTTTCTAACATGTTTAAACAACATATTCTGTGAGAGTTTGTATAACCCTCTACCCTCTCACCTGAAGGATGAATGTTTGAGCAGACACCCCTATGATCTTGATCTTGCACGTGATTCTTGCACCAGACTCAGCGAGGTTTGGCATGCCGAGTCCAAAATTTACCACTCCCTCATATTTGTACTCGTAGGTTTTCTTCGGGTTCAGGTGGGGCTCTGGAATATCCAAAATGAAATGTCATTTCACTTCTTCTTTATGGAAAGTTCTAGAAACGATTATTTTGACTTTATGATGATGATGAAAAGACTCACCATAATTGACACTTTGACTCGCTAAAAGAATTAAAATCATAGTGTCAGCATAAGAACCTTTGTAAATATATCAGCACATTTATTTGATGTATTTATGATCTAAAAAACAGATTAAAGTGAGAACATTTATTTCCAACTTGATCCCAAGATATTAAAAGACATGTAACGATAACATCAAATAGTAGAATTGTAAACCAAACCAAAAAAGAAACATCCATGTGATAAACCAAAATACCACAAAAACAGATCGATGGCTAAAGTAAAATTCATCGTACTCTGTAAATCACTCACCTCTAAAAGTCATGATTGACCAACTGCAAGTAGATTAATATATATTACCTTTCCAGATATCCATGTAAAAAACTTATTTCTTATTGAATGGTGGAATAACAATTGCAAAACAATAAGTGAATCCCCAGGATTATGAGTCATTTGGAAAAGCTCTGAAACTGTTAACAAAGTTAAACAATTCTGAGGCAGGATTGTGATATCCTTCTACAAGTTAAACCAATCCATGAAAACTTACTGGCCAGACCCACAAGGCAGCATAGGAGGAGCCCTCGCATGTTGAACTTGAGGAGTAGAATTGAATTTTCTGCATTTGTCCTTTATATATACCAGCATGGGTTTTGAGGAAACTGGTTGCATTGAGAGCTTGTGATCAGGACAGAGGTCCAGTTTAGAGAAGTGACTGATTTTAAGTAAACACATGCTGTCAGCACAAGAGCCATGTTGACCTGTGACAATGTCAGAGGGACATGAGTAATATGTTAAAGATAATTGTCTCAACAATATTGGGAAAAATAAGGGTTATGGTTAAGGTCAACTTTATTATCCCACAAGGGGAAATAAATTGATGTAATGTTACACTGTTTAAAACACAAAGGTACAAAAAAACAGAGTTACACTGTGTACAAGTACCTTGAATTTGAATATCAAAGTTGAAACCTCATTTTTATTCACTCAGAAAATGAAGTAAACACATTTCTCACAGCTGAATGAAGGGATTAACCCAGTGGGATGCTCATCTATTCCCTCAGTGAAACCCAGTCACGTGGAGTGAAAGCAGAGCAGATGCAGGCTGGTTTATTCTTTTACTTATTAAATATCTGGAGCAACTCCTGCTCTTAAAATGTATACACTGTCCCCTGGCATCACAAAGCTCTCCTCCTGGATACAACAAAGTCAAACAGTGTGGTGAATCACTGCTCTTCATGCCAATTTTACATTCTTCGCAAACAGCGCTGTTGTTTATATGTGCAGTTTGAATGTGATGACACCAAACAGCAATCATCCAAAATGGTCTGTTCCTGTTGTCTTTTAGGGTTAGGTTTAGATTGTACAACACAGGAGTATTTTGTGTAATAAATCACACATAAACCATTGTACCTCTTTCATTCCCAGGCTTCAATTCACCTGACCGTCTGCTTTTCCTGTTCTTAATTTCAGCATCAACTAGTAGAGGTCGCCAACATCACATTTTTGTCCTAAAATTGGATCGAGAAACTTGTTTTGAGGACAAACAAAGAGGGGAAAAGCATTTCAAACACCTTTGAAGATATGTGGGGTTTAGTCAGGTCATGATCTGAGTTCCAGTAACACCTTTGTCAGCTAAGCCTAGTACTTATTGTGGGAATGCTGTTCAACAGCATTCCAACTATTGTTATTCTGTTCTTTATATCTTACATTTTCTTATTTATTGTGGGAATGCTGTTCAACAGCATTCCAACTATTGTTATTCTTTTCTGCATACTTTCAGCCAATAAAACCATTCAACTTTTAAAATCTTCAGCTCTTTCAGGAGATGATGGGACTTCTTCAACTGTTTTTCTACTATTTATACTTTTTTAAATATTAAGCTTTTAAACATTTTATTTTAACATTAAAGTCAATGAGAGCAAGCTTCAAATCCTTCAAATCCTCTTCTGCTTCAAAATGTATCTCCTCCTACATTCGTTCACCTACAGACGTGATTCAAACTTTAAACTGTTCACAAAAACTTTAGGTATTAGAAAATATATTTTCAGTTTGATATCTTTTACAGTTTTTGTGAAAAAGCTGTTTAAGTTTACTGATCATTTCATTTTTCTGCGTTTCTAATGAGTGTGTATTGCGCAAGCTAGAGTGCATAAACTACAGTGCAGAGCCTTAAAAAATTATCTTTGTCCCTTCTCTATAAATTGCTCTCACGCCCACAATATCTACTTGCCATACACGATTTATACATCAAAACATAGGTATTTTTGTCTAGTTCAGTTATCTGATATGACTTATACTTTTGGCTCGTTGAGCTTCCAAATGACAAGAGTTCCACATCTTTGTGTTTAACATTCTCCACATTTCTGAGCGAAACGCAGAGCAAACCACTTCTTTAAATCGCTGATATGCCCACATTTTTAAGTTTATCAACATAAATTGTATATGGACATGTTCACAAAGGCGTTGTGGTGGTCACGATTACATCATTTGACTGATACCCCTTATCGTTTTAGCAGTCTGAGCCTTTATTTGAGAGCTTGCTCTCAGTGTCTTTGAATAGCTCCAGTGTGGCACAGGTGACAGTTTCAGCAGGTGACACACTCGTTCACTGATTAAAGATGAATGAGATCTCATCACAGACATCAAAGGGTGTTTAGAAACATGGTCACAGGTCATTAGTAGCCATGACAACACTTTCACAGACAGTCAACTTGAATACTACAGGCATTAATATGAACATTAGTCTATATCCTTTGCATTCCACTACTGTCTGTCTGTCATTCTGTCTGTCTGTCTGTCTGTCTGTCTGTCTCCCTCTTTATCTGTCTGTGTCTCCCTCCCTCCCTCCTTCTCTGTCTCCCTCCCTCCTTTGTCTTTGTCTCCCTCCTCCTCCCTCCTTCTCCATCTCTCTCTGTCTCCCTCCCTACTTCTCTGTCTCCCTCCCTCGTTCTTTGTCTCTGTCTCCATCCCTCCCTCCCTCCCTCTCTTTCTCTATCCCTCCCTCCCTCCCTCTTTCGTTCTCTTTTCTCTGTCTCCCTCCCTCCTTCTCTGTCTCTTCCTCCCTCCTTCTCTGTCTCTCCCTCCCTCCCTCCCCCTTCCTCTCTCCATCCTTCTCTGTTTCTGTCTCTGTCTCCTTCCCTCCTTCTCTGTCCACCTCCCTCCTTCTCTGTCCCCCTCCTTCCTTCTCTGTCTTCCTCCCTCCTTCTCTGTCTCTGTCTCCCTCCCTCTCTACCTCTCTACCTATCTTAACTAATAAAGATCACCATGAAAATATTTTAACTAATATTTATCACCATGAAACTTCCCCAGTTGATTACTTGCCTTAATAAGTTATTTTTTTGTATTACACGTTGTCTGAAATGTTATGTTTAAATCTGCAAATGAGACATTATCTAATTAAATATTTGCTAATTTCCATACATTTGCAGAACAGAAATCTCAACATTTGATAAAACACCAAAATGTGTATTTTTCTTTCCAGTAGTCTGAAAGAAGACATGTTTTGGAAGCAAAATAGCCCAACGTCTTTTGGCTGATGTGTCTGGCCTCTATTATTTGGGATTCAGACATGAATATAAAATCACAATATAAGCACATTTACTGTAGATGGGAATATATTTATAATGTCAGTAATTTGATACATTTAGTTTATTGTACAACACTCAACACAACTCATTATAATACCCTGCAGCCCAGGAGACAGCTGAGTAAGAATTGTTGTAGCAATAAGGCAAAAACACTTAAAAAGCAAACATTAATGTATTTATGTACAACCCAGTATCACAAGGCCTCAAAGGGCTACAACACAGCTCATACGGACCAACAGGCTACAAACATAAAAGAAATACACAAAGAGGAGTCTTTGTCTGATCATGCAGACAAATATAATAATTGGACAGTGTTGTCAGCTATTATGTCCAGTAGATGGGGCCATTGGCCTACCTTACTGTCATTATGGAAGAGAGAAACAGTCCTCACAAAATATTATATTTAATATATTGTACACTGAAGTTGTGTGATGTTCATAAAAGGGAGGGTGAAGAATGTATTAAATACACATAAAGAAGAAAAAAAGACATGCTCACATAAAAGAAGCGAGTAGCAGCATGTGTTAGTTTGCCACGTTCATTTTTAATAATTTACAAATCAATATCAAACACAAGAAAGAAACAAAGACAATATACTGCGTAAATTATTTGGAGTGTAACACTGATAACTGCAAAGGTGTTAAATTACACTGAAAATACACAAAAAAATTAGATTCCTGCATTACTCTCAGAAGAATGTGTTTGTGTCCATTGTACATAAAAGAAACAAAAATGATGTATATGTGTCGCAGTATGTGCTACGTGTTCTCATTTATTAGACATCTGTACTGAACAATTCCTCCCACACCATTTTTCAAAACTGAAAGCATGAGTCACAGGATATTGCAAAGATGTACTGTGGACTATTATTGTGCAAGTGATCACACTTTGGTCACATTAATTCATCTCAGGCATTCAAAACAACACGGCACGTTTTTGAAAAGCCTGTAGTACTCCTCCTGAATCTGGAACGACACATTCAAGAAAGTAGGATTTAAATCAAAACATATAATATAATATAATATATAATTAAATACAATTCTGAGCCATAAAATAAGCATTGTTACAGAATAAACTAACCAACAACTTTCAAATTTCTAGCTCTAAAATTACATTTGATAGATTTAGCTCTACCTTGGCAACCTTAAAATGCTGCTTACATGTTCAGCAGCCTCAATGAATCAGTAATAATATTCCAAGAAATATACAGTGCATATATAATATAACACTCAGATTGGGGCCAGTTCTATTCTTTTTAACATTAAGTACATTTTGATGCTAATAGTTATGGAAGAAGATTAGGGCCAAACACAGAATTCTGACTTTAACCTGAGAATTATGACTATAAACTCAGAGCTTGAATACATTTTTCACATGTGGTCCTAGTCCTTAAATAGTAATTTAAGAGTTTGAATGCAGGACTTTTACCTGTAATTATTTCATTGTGGTATTGCTACTTTAACAAAAGTAAAAGAGCTCAATACTTCTTGCATTACCTACTAATAATATAATATTATATCAAATTCAAATAAAAATTTCTAAATAGCAAAAAGATAGTAGACTTCTTTCCTATTGTCCTGATCTGAACTGTTAACTGTCCAACTATAGTCACGTAAGGAATGTTGAATGCATAAATAGAAAAATGTTCGAAAACCAAAAATGAGACTTGTTACCTTTCTGGACAGGACACAGAGGAAGATGAAGATGAACATCCCCTGGAAGGCGTTGGCGATGGTGAACAGATATGCAGTGAGGGTGGTCTCATTGAGGATGTGCAGCACTCCTAGGGTCCAGGTGGCTCCTAGCACAAACAGCAGAGCCAAGGCACCACGGGCACAGGACCTGAGAGTCATATCACTGACATTAATCGTCTCGCTTTGCCAGACCTACCTCCACAGCGCTGCGAATTCTGGGATGGCATTTCTTTAAACCAATCACATTCGTCATGGCACTAATAATAATAATAATAATAATAATAATAATAATAGGTATATTTGATATAGCACCTTTTACAGACAGTCACAAAGGTCTTCACATGATAAACATGTGTAAAATTACAGTAAGATCCAACAGAAAATAAGCAAGGAAAAAATAATTGAAAGACCAATGTAAATCATTTAAAAGATTAAAACCTAAAACCCAAAGTTCAAACATGAGTCAAAAGTGAATTTAAACAAGTGCGTCTTCAGCTGCTTTTTAAAAGCTTCAACAAAGACTGCAGAACATAAGACAATAGGAAGGGCGTTCCACAGGTTTGGAGCCACCGCAACAAAGGAAAGGTCACCTTTAGTTTTTAAGCGAGTGCGTGGGACCACCAGTAATCCCTGGTTAGAAGACCTGAGGGACCTGTTAGTAGTGTACGGATGGAGCAGGTCCGAGATATAAACAGGTGCCTGACCATGCAAAGCTTTATAAGTCAGAACAAGAACTTTAAATTGGATCCTGAACTTGATCGGAAGCCAATGTAATGAGTATAAAATTGGAGTGGTGTGCGACATCCTGCTGGACCTGGTCAACAGCCTTGCAGCAGAGTTTTGGACCAGTTGTAGACAGTCCTGGGACGACTTGCTGAGACAGGTGAAAATGGAGTTGCAGTAATCAAGCTGATATAAAACCATGAATGATCATCTCAAGCTCAGAATGCGAAACAACAGCTCTAAGTTTGTTTCTTACTTGAAAGAAACGTGTGCGGGTCAGTGATTTGATATGTTGATCAAAATACATGTTATGATCAAATATAACACCAAGATTTCTCAGTTTGGACTGCACCGCTGAAGAAAGGGACCCCAAAAACTGAATAACCTTGGAAGCTGTAGTGTCTGGAGCAACAATAAGGACTTCGGTCTTTTCTTCATTAAGCTGTAGGAAGTTTGCCAGCCAATCCTTGATGGAAGTCAAACATTTAAGCAATTCCAACACTTTCTGTTGTCTGTTGTCTCTTCCGGGTAAAAGAGACATATAGCTGGATGTTATCTGCATAGAAGTGATAACGGATATCTCCAAATTGGCTAGTTATATGTCCCAGGGGAAGCATATACAATGCAAATAAAATCGGACCTAACACAGAACCCTGAGGCACCCCACAGGAAAGGGCACAATAGGGACTAAGTGACACAGAAAAACTTCTATCTGAAAGATAGAAGATGAACCAATCCAGGGCGCTCCCTGAGATACCAACCCAGTGCTTAAGTCTTTCAAGCAAGACGTTGTGATCCACTGTATCAAAAGCTTATATGTTTACTGGGCAGTAAATCTAAATTAAAAGACAGGTTGAACAAAACACAGTCATAGTCAGTAATATGCAGCTCCTCAGAGATTAAGACCAAGTGTAAAAACAAGGTCTAAAGAAGCACGGCCTCCATGCTAGGCACAGCAGAGGCCCGGGCCCAGGGGACACAGATACCTGGAAAGTAATCCCCCGGAACGGCCTAAATGTTAAAATAGTCTGTATAGAACAGAGCAGATATTGTGTAATTGCCAATGACAGGCAGTAGGGGAGGTTAACACTGCTAACATTGTCCTGAGAGAAAGAGGTGGTAGTGAAAGAAGAAGACTCTGCGGAGGGGGTGTGTGGTGTAAACAGTCAATCACATGTGGCAGACTGTACTGCATGTTAAGCGCCGGACAGAGCCACTGTGTCACTGCAAAATAGCCTCAGGGAGGAACTTGTTTTGGTGGAACATGTGTACGTTCAAAAGTTGTTTTAGTCAAGTGCAACAGAAAACTCAGATTTGACACATAGTCTAGCTAGCTGTCTGTATTTACCCTGCAGAGATCTGAGGAGCAGTTAACCATAGTCCCCATAAATCAACCAGAGTTTAAAATTCCAACACAAAGAAAGTGGAAGGAAACGGACATCTGGGTGAAAAGAGAGTGATCCGGCGGAATTTCCGGCAGCATCGGAGCAATCGTCGTGGATATTGACTAGTCGACAGCTAATTGTAATCTGATACTACAAGAACACCATGTGATACCATAATAATCCACCATATAAGGAAATTACATCTTGATTTTCAATATTTTTATCTATTAATACAAATAATCCTACCTGATGTTTTCATAGTGACTGATTTCAGGCCTTTTCACAGCAGTATGCCGGTACACTTTGTAGATGATGACTCCAAAAGCCAAGAGATTAACCTTTAGTGGAGGACGACCAAAACAAACACAACAAACAAACACATTCAAATGGATATTTATCTTTGAAACAATCCCTATTTGATGATTCCAATTAATACTTTAACATTTTTAGATCTTACCAGAATGATCAAACATGCCGGCCCAATGAAACTCCATATAAAGTGGTTTTCTGTGCTCAGCCAGCACCTGTAATACAAATATAGAATGTGTTATTTAACGAACACTTTTATTGACTGATGTTGCAATAATCCCTCCTCCTGCAATACCCTCTATCATTGTACTTCAGTCTAATCTAGCCTAATCCTAATTATAATACAATATTGTACGGGCTAGTACATACCTTTTTTTTTATCTTACAAGCACAAAAACAATTGGTTAGAAAAAGCTACCTCAACAATCAGCACTTATTTTGCATAACCTCAATCTTTTAATTATATTTTACATTAGATTCTACTCAAACTCTCCATGGTACCCAAAACCTTTCAAAATTTCTTTTACACTAATTCAGTTATTACCTTACTCTCTACGAGGCAGTCTAAGCTTCTCCTTCCTTTATGTCCCCGCAGGCCAAATTTAATCTCTGTCCCACTGTATTTTTAATTCATGTTATTTGTTTATCTTTCCTCCCTGGAAAATGCTGAATGGTTTCGAGAAAGAGGTTTTTGTAAAAGCCTCTCGTTCCACTTACACTTTATCGGTGCCATAATACTTGGAGCCCAGTGTTGCCGAGATGGTCACCACCACTGCTGGGCTTCCATAGCCGAAGATATAAAAGTTACGGTGCAGGAAGCCTTTGTTGTAGATGACGCCAACCACTATTAAGTACAGATGGATGCCCTCGATGCACATCCAGGCAAAGGCCGCGAGGAAGAAATAGTGCAGCAGCCCTGCAATAACGGAGCAGAAAAGCTGCCAAGAAACAGACAAAAGAGGAGGGGGGAGACAGAGATATAACAATGTTATGATTTGTGAAAGTACAGTTATGTTGGCCCTATATGTAAAAATGTTCATTTTTGCAGATGTATTGCTAATCGTTTAGCATTTCATGTCAAAGAAGCCTTGATGAAATGAATAGAAATAATTCTATTGGTCAACCAAAAAGCTGGTAAAAGTGTGAGAGAAATAAAAGTGTACTATACTATCCCTTGTACTTTTACAACTCGATTGAGAAGGGTTTTTAATCAATGACACACAATGACACACACACACACACACACACACACACACACACACACACACACACACGCAGACAGGAGATTTCTTGGTTTCATTGGTTTCATCCAGAGCTCACCTTATGTGTGTTCATGTTGATCCCCACCAGGAAGATGAACTCGGCCATGAAGAGGCTGCAGCACAGGTTCTTGTGGATGGTGGTTCTGGTGCTCTGGATCTCACTGAAGAACCAGAAGGTGAAGATGCACATGGACAGACAGATGAGGGAGATAATCATCCCCAGCTGGGTGATCCGGGTCAGGATGGTGTTGTGGGCCACCAGCTGAGAAGCAAATGGAAAGGGAGGCAGTTTCATTCACGGTTTCACGGTATGCTGAAGTTGGATTTTGTTGGGTTTTCTGCTTGGAATCATTTGACATGACATGGGCGGATATGGGCTGGGGTTACACTATGTGCAGACATACTGGACAGCTCTGGTCCTGCTGTATCAGATATCAGCCAGTTCAGACCAAAAATTTTAATTTTATTTTGCATAATTCAGTATCTTTTTCTTTTTTCGGTAAATGAATTCTTCATTTATAAATACACTCCCTGTTTTTGTTAAAGCGGTGCTTCAAAATCCCTAAAAAGATTCAAGAATTTAAGGGCACTGCTGAGTGCTGTAAAGCAACATGAGTTGTGGGTGGATATCTCTTACAGTTTCCTTGCCATCCAATATGTGTAGTGAGTCACATTGCCTTTAGGAGCTGTAAAAGCTAACAGAGTTTCATTGTTTATGATTTGGACTTCTTGTGAAATGGACTGCATTTGGAATGCATTCATACAGCTCTTTTGTAGTCTTAACAACTACTCAAAGCACTTCACCATTCACACACATTCATACCCTGCCGCCATACAAGGTGCCATCTGCTCATCTGATAAACATTCCCACATATAGCAGGAACAATTCGGGGTGTCTTGCCCCAGGACATGGGACATCGAACCACCGACCTTCTGATTGGTAGACAACCGCTCTAGCACCTGAGCCACAGCCTCCCTACTTATCAAGAATATCCTGAGTGGAATTAAATACTTGGAACTCTTGGTATTAAAAAAAAGTTGGATAGAAGTTGCTGTATTTTATTAAAAGCTGGCACAATGTTGACAATCAGCACCTTCAACACAAAATACTGGTGTTGTCATATGTGGAAGACATAATTGGAAGATTATGGATTTTTTTAAAACATTGAATTATCCTAAAATTCCTTGTTACAAATTGTTCTTAGCTCAGGAAAACTTAGCATTTGGAAGAGATATGTTTCTCACAGGACAGCAACAATAGATGATCTGAGGAATTATAGAATTAGGGATTAATATAAATAATAGAATAAATAATTGAATACAAAATATATTAATTTCCTCACTGAGGTTCGGTTTTTAATTAGTCATATAGTTACAATAAGTCATCTATGACTAAGGTTTAATATTCTGCATCTGTTGTATAAAACCTCATTAAATAAATAATTTTCTTCAGATAAAAATCTAGATCCAGATATGAGGTTCACCGCTTAATAATTTAAATGAATGTGTTCACTATGGTCAACATTTTGTTCTAAAATAATTTTAATAAATAATGTAAAGCCCCAGCGGAGAAATGTAAAAGGAAATACCTTATTTTTAATGTATGATTACTCACATTGGCTCGCCCAGAGGACATGAGGATGGCAAAGTGTGTGAGGTGATTGCAGGAGCAGGTGGTTGCGTTGCTGTTGACGTGGACGGTCTTGCAGCCGCTCGTGGCCCAGTGGCCCTGCAGGCTGTCCGCCTCGTACTCCCAGAAGGCACACTTGGTCACATCAGCTTTAGTGTCTATGGGCTTTAGAGGATAGAGAGGAACAAAGATGCTGTTAACTCTTCATGGTGCTGTTTTTATTAGTTTTTATACTGCGCTGCTTTGTGATACCACAACAGGGGGTTAAAAACAGATTGTGCAGGTCTATCAAAATAGCACTTAAAATGAATTACTATACATCCAAAGTTTGAGTGCATCAGAAATTACATGTAAAAACATTATTTTAGTGTAATTTCCATGGGTTGTCCAATTATTTCTGTGTTTTGCATTGACTTTTCTTCTTATCGTCTGGCAACTTGTATTACTCATTATTAGAAAAATAAAATGGCAAATAATTATCATGCATGACTTTGGGTCAAAATGAATGGCACGAGGCATAAAGTGCAGTCATGTTTGCTGCACCACACAATGCAGCTCACTGTAGGTGTTTTTGTGGGAAAGTTGAGATGAACATATGTACAGCAGTACAAATTATCAATAAAGTTCATGTGAACATTTTGAAAGCACATATTTTACTTTAATTATTATATGCAATCTTACTAGAATGAAAACGATCCACACATTAAAAAATGAACATATACTAAACAAATAAATTTAAATGAGGTTTAGTTTTACTCTCTAATTTTTTATATGTTTACATTCAGTTAAATTTGTATGCAGCCCAGTTGGTGTAACATTTATGATATGTTTTGTGTAAGAATTAGCTATTTCTCCACATAAATCACTAAATTCTTTCTTTTCAAATGAATGCGAGCAGAGTAAGTCTCAAGAATACTGAACAGGTGCAAACAAGAAAAAAATAACCTGTGTCACAGGAAAATATACCTCTTCTCAGGCAGAAAGTGTCTGCATGAAAATGGAGCCCAAATTATTGATTTTTTCTCTTTAAAAGCAATTTACAGAGGATTTTCACTGCTCAACATAAATCATCACCTCCTTTGTTAGGCTTAAGCCTCAAGGGTCCAACAAAAATAATGATTTCACTTTCTCATACATTTTAATTATCTTAAAAGAAAATACCAGTACATTAACTTTTAGGGTTATTTCCCTCATTACTCCGCTTTCCTCCATCATCTATTCACCTTTCCTCTTTCATTTCCCTTAACTGAGAGGTCATTGCAAGAAATACATGGAGCAAAATCTTTCATAAAAACCTTACACAAAGCACTAACTACTCCTCCCATGTAAGTTTGTTTGAATTTGACTCTAATGGAAACTTTGGCAGTTATCAAGTTACTGCGAGAGTCAGTGTGGGAATAAGTAAGCTGTTCTTCACAGCAATGATGACTCCAGCCTGACAGGGATATATATGATGGGATATTGATGTTTCAAACCAAACATGATCATGTTGGAAGCCACTGTAATGTTGATAACTGAATCATATATGAGACAGGAAAGGTAGCAGTGAGTTTAAGGTAGTAGGGAAGTAAAGAAAACTTGCATCTAGATTGCACTCAGATTTGTCAAACAATAGAACATCTTTTAAAAAACATCAAGAAAGATGCTCCTTTAGCCTCATCAAATGCTGCTTAAATAAATCAAGTCATTAAGGGATTGAATCAGGAAGAAGAGCAAAAATCCACTAGCTAATGTATAACTGAGTAGAGTATAACACTGCCACTCTGAAGCAGCATATATTTTCAAGGTATACGTTAAGAGTGCAGAAGTGGAAAAACAGCCTCAGCACTCTGTATAGTCTTTACCTCGATGTGTCTCAGAGTGAAGGTGACATGGTCAAGTTGGTAAACGTCAGCAGGTTTGACGGCTGCGGCTATGACTTGGGAATTGACAGTGATTTCCCCAGTTCCTGCATACCGCGAGTAGTCGGTGACACCAGGGTCGCTGCTCGGCTTCAGGATGTCACCGATGCTGTCATATTGCACAAACACCACTGACACACTACCTGATTGACACAAAAAAGTTGGACAGGAGGGATTCAGACAGTATTTTTAATCAAACTTTGCCAGTCGATTCAAAGTGTCTCATACGTAGATCGTGCAGAGCAGAAAACTTTTTAGGAGATGTTAAAAGTCAGTGTGCAGATCTGACCAACTGTGTAGAGTTCATTGTATATAACTAATTTACCACACCAACAGTAACTTGAATGTCCAATAAAATCATTTAACAATTGAAATTGTCTTTGATGGTTTGCTCTGTTTCTGCGTGTAAGAGGGTGTTAAAACAGGAATCAATTTTGGATTTGGTTTAAATAAACAGAAGTTCATAAAGATTTTGGTTTTGCATCCATAATTTGCAACTGTTGGAATAAGGACAAGGTAGCCTTGCAGATTTTGGGATGGATCAGATTTTTATTGCTCAGATTTTATTGGAGCGAATTCTAATATATATGCACCTGAAGGCATCAGAGAAAATGGACTTTTCAGAAATATATAATATGAAAATTTAATTTGTCTTCGGCATACAACATATGTGGCATTTGGCGACACATGGCAAAACAGTACTCCCTGTACACCCAAGCACGCAGATGGTCACAGATTTTACCATCCGTTAAACATGTAAACTAGGCTACTTTACCATTTCTGTCCTCCTCTGGTCTCAGTTTTGGACTTAGATGTATATGATTTCCTCCCATGGAAGCAGACAGTTTGGCTGTTGTGTGTCGAGCATCAAAGGTGAAGAGTTTCAATTCTGTGGTTGAGGAGTAAAAAAAAAGATTCGGATGCGGGCAGGTTGCAGAACAATTTAATGTAATTGGAGTGTCTGTAAGAGCGCTCTGTGTTAATAATTATCTCACCCATTTCTTTGGCTTTGATTTGGAGCTCAGTTGGAGTTTTGTAGTTGTTAGCCAGAGTCAGAGCACTTTCTTCAACAGTATGTAGCAGCTTGGTGATGGTATGTTCCCGGCGTCTTTCTTTCATTCGGCTCCAAGCCACCAGTTCATCCTTCTCCACCAAGTTGTTTACTGCTTTCACAAATTTCTGTAGGGACGCAGATTTATCAGTGTGACATGTGTGTGATAGTATAGCATGTAACCTAACATGTGCCTGTACTGCAGTGTTTTTAATAAGGTACGGTTAGAGCATTGTTTTTCATCTTCTTTAGGTATGTGTCTTTTGACGTTTCAATAATTTCTGAATATGATATGGCTTTTATTATTTTATGTAACCTAGCACAGACGTTTCTCTTCTATTGAAACATATAGCTTTTTAAAAAGCTGTCTACACAGTGCAAGGTAAGAGAGGTTAGTGGAGAATTTTGGTGTCCCATATTGTTCAACTTTTGAGGAAAACAATAAGTGATTTTATTCTTTTAGAGAAAAAAAACTAAATATATTATATATTGCCACAAAATAACATCAGCTTGTACCTTCACTACAAAAGTCTCTAAATTGTCTTTCCCAGAACTGCACAGCACACGATAAGAAGGAACTGGATTGTATGCAGTGCAATTTTTTCCCATAAACCAGTTCAAAGCAAAACTGCAGTTCAGGCAGAACTCCACATGTTGATGGAGAAACAAGAATGGTAAACAAAGATTACTGTAAGAGTTGAGTTGATGACGGATGGTTTGACAGTGTAATCCTTTTCTTGGGCAGCTAGTTTTGATGCAGATTGAGACAAGGCTTCAACATATGCGATGACTTCCACTGAGGTGAGTTCGCCGGACGTCTGCTTGACAATTTCCTTCAGTAGACTCTGGGGCTCCGTGAGGTTGCTCATCTAGGATGGGGGGGGTTGTATTAAGAGTATTTCATGATATCACATTCCTGCAAAATAATACATCCAGTGCTTCAGGGTTATTTGCTGGATCCAGACTGTGAAATGACCATCACTGATAGGCTACTTCTGCAGCTTTCTTTCTTTATTTTTAATTTTCTTTTATTTATTTTTTAGATTTAACTGGTATGAAGCTCACTCACAAACTTTAGCAAGTTGGAGACTCCCCACAAGGAGGGGCTGTTTGGTCATTCTAAGAACAGACTTTGCCAGGTTGCATAGGTTATAGGAGCAGTTTAGACATAAGTCAGTATCACCTCTAACAAATAATGAAAGTAAAAGATAATGGCATGTTAACACCTGCAGGCAATGGGTGTTGCAGTTTTTAATTTTTACAACTGCTGTTTTGTTGGAGTGTATATTTAAATATAATTTCCACACACTTTACTTAACTGGAAATCGCTCTCTTAGACATGCTATCTGAATTTGTATCTATTTTATATTTTTTATGACTTTAATATTTGTTTCCCTTTGGAAATATCAATGAACTGAGCTTAACAGTCAGTTTAAGGCTAGTAAGCCTATGTTTATTGTCTGTATAACTGGCGAACCACTGCTGCTCTTACTTGTCTTCCAGAACTGCAGGTTTGAAACAGCTGGTGCTGCAAGTGGCAATTAGATAATAGTGGCTGGTGTTGTGTGCCATGGAACTGTACAATAAGGTCTCAGCCTGTTTCATTTCATGTTCATCTCATTTCTTTTCAACAGAGGGCAGTGTCATTCTATCTATGTTTACCTTATTTGGCTGAAACCCTGAGGAGGGGTACTTACATATTCAAGTGTTTTGTTGACAGTCTGTGTGATACAGCCGATGTTGTCATGGCAGTATTTTTGGGGATGCTCTGAAAAACAACAATTACCCAAAGTATCTCCTTGATTGCTATATTCCTTTCCATCATTCCAACACAATAAAGCATGTTACAGTAAAGTCTGAATTGCATAAAACCTGCACAGACATAACATCTCATGGCTCTCTTTGTGATTAACTTAAGCTCAAAACATCAGAAAAACTTAAGATTGCACCATTAACTTGATGTATTGCATAACAGATTCTCCCAAAATGTTTAAAATTCAGTTATTTGTGGTGTCATGTGTGACAGAGAAAGTAGAGATAAAGAAAGAAAGAGGTATGTCCCTGGATGAAAGTACGAATGCGAGAGTGTGTGTGTGTGTGTGTGTGTGTGTGTGTGTGTGTGTGTGTGTGCGTGTGCGTGTGCGTGTGTGTGTGCGTGTGCATGTGAGCTCTTCCTCATACCGACCTTTACATCTTACACCTCTCTCTGGATGAAAGTGCTGAGTGCCTGAAGTTGGGATGTAATCACGCTGACAGGTGCAATAGAAAGATCCATTCGTATTATGGCAGTGTGAGCTTGGTCCACAGACCTGTCCTGACTTGCATTCATCAATGTCTGAAAGGTGCAAATGAAGAGGTCTGCTCCAATTAAATATAAAAACAATATGATTAAAGTCACACTTTCAACATAACATTAAGTAAACAGCTAATAAAGACACACGTCCTCCCCCCAAAAATTACCCCATAGGTCGTTTGTTCAAGCAACTATTACTGCCGATATGTACTAATTTTAAACCAAACCACGATCTTCTTCTAAACCTAATCAAGTAGTTTGGTTAGGCTTAGTCTCACTTTGACAGACCCTTCTCCAAAGCGTGCTGAAGGAGGGTCTGGCGACTCCACATAGCATTCGGGGATGGGAGGAAAACGTGCTCTGGTTTAATAGCATTTCTTTAAACAAATCAGAATCGCCATGGGCAGTGCTAAACTCTGCACAGAGTCGCTGCAAAATAGTTGAGAGAGAAAACTCAGATTAGACAGATATTCTAGCTAGTTGTCTCAATTTACCACGCAGAGATCTGAGGAGCATCAACAATAGTCCTCATAAATCCACCAAATTTCAAATTCCAACACAAAGAAAGCGAAAGGAAACGGAAAATACATGCATCCGGTGGAATTTCCTGCAGCGAGTGAAGTTTGAGAAGTGGAACGTGAAGGATATACACTAGGTTAGGCTTACCAACGTGTTTAAAATGTATTTATGTCTACACTATTTCCTCCTCAAAATCAGTGAAAGTGATGCTGGAAGGGAAGTTAATGATTTATCTTAAAGGTGCTCTAAGCGATGCCACACGTTTTTTAGGCTACAACATTTTTTGTCACATACAGCAAACATCTCCTCACTATCCGCGAGCTGCCTGTCCCCTGAACACACTGTAAAAAAACGCAGTCTCTGTAGACAGCCCAGGCTCCACAAACGGCAACAAAAACAAATTGTGCCAACCTGCACCACGAAACATAACAAACAGCCTTCCAGTGTTCCAGCCAAGAAGGATTTGGGGGTGGGGGTTGGGAGGTTAGTGCGCGGAAGCACGGAAGGGAGGGAGAGGGGACGGGATGAGGAGGAGGGAGGAGCGAGCCAGCCTTGTTTTGTTTGAAAATACTTTGAACGCCTTTAGAGCAC
Organism: Sander vitreus; assembly: GCF_031162955.1. Lineage (NCBI taxonomy): Eukaryota > Metazoa > Chordata > Actinopteri > Perciformes > Percidae > Sander > Sander vitreus. Next base: position 14,803,985 of record NC_135863.1, read on the forward strand.
CTTTAACACAAATAAAGAATGTGGCATAAGTAGTCACACTCATTACATTACACTGTATAATTGATTTTGGAAGAGAAACTGCAATTCTTGCATGCATGTTATACATTTGAATATTTATGAATTCTAACTTCTAAAATCAGCTACATGCTTCTTGTAGTGTTTTAAACTAAGGAAGACTTATGCTACAACATGGATAATGGTGTTCTTCTATTGCAAATGGAGCAAATGGTGGTTACTCAGAATAGCAGATGGGAAGGAAGTGAAAGGCCAAAAAGGAAAAATCACCTCCAACACGTTTATCCTCCTCAGTAGATTGAAAGAGAACACAAACAACACACACACACACACACACACACACACACACACACACACACACACACACAGTCTTAACGCACTCACAGCTGTGTGGTACGTGCTTTTACACATTTACATGATATCTTGCCTACTTGTATGTGAGGTCGTCTGTCAGTACGTGACAAAAACAAACTTCTGTGCATTTCTAGTGCTTGAGTGAATCAGACATTACCGATGCATTCAGTGCCATCGTTAGGCTGGAACTTGGCCAGTCCTGTCGATGTGTATCCAGAGAGACATGTACAGTAGTAGCTGCCCGCTGTGTTGGTGCAGCTCCCCCTGTCCCCGCAGATATTAGTCACATTCTGGCACTCATTGTCATCTGTTGTGAAAAGACCAGGATAGAAAAATAAACTTGGTTAGTTGCTAGAGGAAATACAATTACATAAAACTCAAATAGGATTGTGGATGAGCAAAGGAAGGACAACACATATTTGCAGATGAAACTTTTTGGTTGCTGCGATTTGCCCAGACAGTGTAAAAAACAACTGACCAGCAGGTCAAGACTACTTATTTACTTACTGTAGGTGTACTCCTTATTTTTATTACAAATACAAATTCCTGAAAAAGTAGTTAGATCTACGAAAATTAACTAATTGAGGAAGCTTGTTTATAACCTTTTATTTGGATGACCGTTTATTTTTTGAAATCCTTAGACACAACATTCAAGTGTTTTATCATCAATTTATGGCTGCTCTTCAATTTATTGTACTGTAATAGTTTTATTTTTATTTTTGTTCAGTCTACCATGTTATCATTCCTTCTTCTGCTACATTTCCCATAAGGCCTTTCAATATACTCCAGAGAAATGCCTGAATGTGTAGCAATCAGCTGTTCAGTGAGTTTCTTTTGGAGATATTTGGAGATAATTGTAGTTGAGTAATGACAAATCATCAGTTCAAGTTTAGCGAAAGTGAATCTTTCCTAACTCGAAGAGCTAGCTCGAAGAGAAGTCCTGTGGCTGAATAGCATTTTGGTTTGCAGTTGGTAATGAAAATAGAAATCTCTGCTCTGCCTCTTTAACAATGAATTTCTTCTTTGACTGCTGAACAATATGCAAAATGGCTGGACTATCATACAGCCCCTGGCAAAAAGTGATGTTAATCCTTTATGTTTAACTTGCAGTAAGTTATCACTGCTTGAGTAAAAAGGATAACACCACAAAACACCAAAATTAGCAAGACATGCTTGGGATATGGTGGCAACATTTCTGAACAAGAAAAAAAAAAATCCTTAATATCTCAATATACGAGAGAAGAGTTGGTAGGATTATTTCTTGAGTAAAAATGTGGATTTCCTATATTAATCCATGTATTAATATTTATCATTTCATCACCATATAGCAGTATATTTTCAGATTTTCAATTTTGTGTTTTGTTTTTGGCTTTGAATGTTCACACAAATATTGACTTGATCCGTCCTCTACAATTAGATTACAAGTTAAGAAAACAAACTTCAATTTGATCCTGACCCTGGGTCCTGGTATTGATTTAAACTTGGTGAAGCTCAGTTTTGGTCTTGTCTTAGGCTCCACTAATTTGGTCTTTATTAAAGCCTTGGTTGGCTCTAACTTCTATGCCATTTGTATTGTTCCCATGTGTCATTGTTGAGCAGTTGTTTGCCTTTGTTTGATTTTGAGAAACTAAAATTAAAATATATTTATCTTTGTTGCCTATTGGTTTAGAAAGGACCAGATACAGAGCTATTTGCTGCTGATGCTACTGTGGCCCACGCATTATAGAAAGTGCTGTTCCAGCTTTATTCTCAAACACACCTTCCATCTGGTTTCTCATTTTATTGGAAATGACCTGGTGAGACTTTCCACTGTTGTTTTCACTTGTCTATGATGGATGCTTTGTTCTTCCTCTCCTCTGTACCTTTTGTACAAAAGCTGTCCGGGAAGGGAAATCCTCTGCTCTGATGAGAGAGGTGACTATATTCAAAGGAGAAATAGCTCCATAACACACGGGACTCTTGAGCCATCATTGTTCCACACACATTGCACCCTACATGTTTTATGATTCACTTTGATGTCTTTGTATTATCTTTAATTACACAGTAGACAGTGCTTTAGTGACTTTGTTTTTTTAAATTAAACATTGAATGGATCCTTTCCGACAATTCTATGAATAATTTTTGTTTGCATTCTTTAAAATTATTGATAGCAGTTCAGTCTTTACACACATACACAGTTATAGTAAAGTAAAGTTATGAACTATTTCATGGCATAAAGAGTGACAGTTTACTAATAATCACTTTATTTAATGGAGTGACAGTTTACTAATAATCACTTTATTTAATGGAGTGACAGTTTACTAATAATCACTTTATTTCATGGAAAACTGAATTTTAACCATTAACCTTAAAAATCATTTGCCACAGTGTTTGCACACTTACATGATTTTGAAATGTGTAAGCTGTTCTGTGATTGTGTTCAGGTTTGGTCAGGAAACAAAAAGGGTTCCAGGAATTCTAAACAGCCTAGAAACATAACAGGAGTGACAATGCTGACTGAGAGGCAGTGCTGGCCATTAAAAATGTTACTAAAAAAGCTGCATCGTGGAGATATCTTTTCACATTGCAGTGTTTTCTCTATAATTAACTCTCAATGAGGTGAGCTGCCAACTAACTGGTGGGGATACAAAAATGTTTTCCCCACCAGATCCAAATCACCACAGCTGTTCCAACAAAGACAAACTGTGTCTCAAGGAGGGTATGGTGGACAAGAACACATACAGTTGTTGAAACTATTAACACAGGTCTTACTTAAACTCGCCCACATGGTGCCTTCGTCTTTTGCACTGCCATTCAGCTCAAACACAAGAATTAAAAGCAAATTTCCTTGCATGTAAAAATCACGAAGTTAGTTAATTCCCTTCCAAGTCTGTGGGCTAAGAAATGGCTTTACTATTGTTGAAAATAATGTGTGATTTTTGGGGGCTAACCATCTCAAATTTTTTTAGATAATAAGAGACAGTTGCAGAAGAGCAATATTGTACAGAACATGCTGATAGTGTTTGTTATGGGTTTATCTGAAATTGAAATGGGTTTCTGTCGTGACATCTTAAGAAGCTTTAACACATCTAGTGCCTGATGTATTTTTAATTGCTTCCATCCTAGTTATTTTTTAACTGCACAGTCAACCGCCATGCTCTAAAAATGTTAAATGAGGCCACATGTGTACACATGTTGGCCTCATGCTTCTGTCTGCTTATATTAAGCAGCCACAAACAACAAAGGCTTCCTAAAATAGTCAAAGCTTCAATGACAGCTACACACAAGGTTGTACTCTTGCATCATTGTAAATACTCAGTAACATATGGGTGGCTCTGTGTGTTTATATTCACCATTGCAAAATGTTGTTCCATCTCCAGTATATCCTTGGTTGCAGAAGCAGGCATTGTTTGATCTGTTCATGGCCTTGCATGTTGCAAGTTGGTGACAGGAATCACAAATGTCAGAGAAGCTGCATGGGTTCATCAGATTGGAGAGCCATGCTGCGTAGACACAAGAGTGGGTAAGTTTAACTTATACCATGAAAGTAATAGTCAAAATCATTTTGTGATTCCACTGCTGCTTCTTTTCCAGTAAAAATCACTTTTTTTTAAATTTATTTTTTATCTCTGGCTCTCCGGTTAACCTGCTATCCACACTGGGATCCACTGATCCACTGAACTAATCCATTGAACCACAGTACATACAAATTTAGAATACAGCAACACAAATAATCTGTTGTAAATGGAGAAAAAAACATCAATTATAATTTAAAACTGATTTTCAAATCTTATATCAAGCTCAACGGCTGCTCCATCACATAGCCGAAACCCATCATAGCTAATATGTAAACCCACATATAAAGCTACATCTACTACTGTCTCGACACACGCCATACTAAAGGATAGATAAGGTCACGTACCTGTCAAAAGTACAAGTTTCATTGGTGACTTGAGCAAAGACTCCATACTTGCGCTTGGTCTCGATTCTACTTTTAGCGCAGACTGCAGTGGGCTGGCTGGTGACGCAGTCCATTTCCTTGCATCAGTTTTCCTGTTTCCCTAAACCTGGCCCTTCCTGTCTTGATCTTTAATCTGCTTTGAAAAACATGTAGCCTGGTCCCTTCACAAAACCACTCCAATACACAGCACCCAATACACTTTCTCATTTGGTTCCACTTTACACCTAATGTGAAAGACGTTTCAGCAGCATTCAGTCAATTTTTTGTTGCGTTGTTGACAGTGTGACCTATGTCACCATTTTGCAAGCCTCCATGCTATTGTTCTCCCTTGAACACGTACAGTAGGCTGTGTAAACACAGGCCAAAACAACACTGACTAAGATCACGAAAGGACGACCCCCTCCCTTCCGCAAAGGACTGTACACATATTCACACACACATTCCAGTGCTGTGTGTCTTCCAGTGACCATCTCAGTGTTCTTCAGACAGAGGCCAAATATTAGTTAATATACCGAATAATGTAATGCAGATTCTTTAGCGTAATGTTTTATGTATATAGGGTCACTCACTGCTGTTTTTAATATTAAATATTAAACTAAATGCTTGCCTTTTTGGGTCATATACAGAAATCTATGACACACACAAAAAGAGAAGGTGAAAAAAAATATTCCATGTCTGGTCTTAACAATGACCAAATTCTTATTTCGATTAAGAGAATTAGCCTTTTTTCTGATCTATTGAAGATAAAATGTGCCATTTATGAAGTTGTTGAAACGTTGGGCCGTTTGCTATTGTTCACATTTCTATGTACAGTGCCTTGAAAAGAGAGTGGATTTCTATCAGCGTGGCTGAGGTAACAGTGGTTTTGTAAAAAAAAGAATTGTTAATATAAGCAGCATTTTATGGCCCTTTGTCCTGCAGTTAAGTATGCCTTTGAAGATAAGCAATAAAACAACACATTTTACTTTTGTTTCTTTGGCATCTGTCATGGACTAATGACCCCATTCTCTGTGCGGGAAACGAGCAGGGCCGGGTGTTATTTAGTTTGTGCTGGTGGGTTACTGACCCACACAAAACAAAGTTGTGTTAGGTCACCTAATGGCACATGTCAGTTTTCTTCGAAGCCTCAAAGCTTCGAAGAATGAAGCCTCAAAGCTATCCAGTTCAGGTACAGATATTTATAATTTTGCTAATTCACCACGCCCATGAATGTTAACATTTAGGACAGTTTTTTGAGGTAGTGGCAGTTAGGAAACAGGTGAATTGAAATGTGAAACAGGGACAATACTCAAAAAAGAGAAGTAGCTATTCAGGTGTAACTAAGGTCCTTTCAAACCGCCTTCTTCTTTTTGGCACACAAACACATTCATTGATGAATAGTTTCACTTGGAAGATAAGTTCTTTGTTGAATGTAATGCAATCTATGGAGGCGGTTTGAATTGGTTAGGCAAGGCGTTCAGTTTATTGCTGAGAAAGGCAGCTGCTTTGAATGACACCATTAGAATTGCGCAGCATTACGGTCCTGGGAAAGTGCTTGGTGAAAACCACATCTGAATATCTCTCTCTGACACTCTCCTAATGCTAAGGAAGGAAGTGATGTTGTCTAGAACAAACCTGGACTGATTGCACCCTTCCTCCTCCGCTTTTTTGTCTTAGGAAACCTCTCATTTAGTGAGAAATTCATAAAGCTCACAGGAGCATGCTTGCTCCACAATAACATTGTAAAAAAGACACCTAAGAGAAAAGATCTCTTCAACTGTGTGGAGGCAGTCTTGTGTAAATGTTTCCTCTTTTCCTTTCCTCTCTCATGGATATGGAAATTTTGACTGCAGTAGCAGAATTGTGTGTGTGTGTGTGTGTGTGTGTGTGTGTGTGTGTGTGTGTGTGTGTGTGTGTGTGTGTGTGTGAGCAAACGAAGAGTGTTGTTTATTTATGCTATTCATATTCGATATTGAGATTTGCAATACAGAGTACAGTGGAGAATGTATTTTGACACTTCTCAAACATATCTGTTCTGATGTTGGCCTTATGTTCAGCCATGATGGGAGGACTGAACGCTGGGGGCACAGATGGCAGCAACTGTCTCATAAACTTGGAGCTCTTGAATATTTCAGTACACAAGGTTGAAGAGACAAAGTGCGCTCTCTGCTTGGGTTCAGAGATGCCAGCTGCTGTGCGAGTGGAGAACACACAACATTTACATTACACTTAAGTATAGATGGCTCTGCTTTAACAAAACAGTCTGCACTTCATTCAGAGGAAATATCCATCCTAAAACTGAAATAACACCTGACAGGCATTACTAGAGTAAAAGGCAGTAACTTCAATTTTGGTTGAAAATGAGATTTTGTCATTTTTGTATGTCAGCGTTTGGTCAGGGGAAGATAAGAGGATCAAGAATATCCTCTTATAACATCATCAAATCACCACAATTTCAGGAGTCTTTTACAAGATATTTGGCTGACCGGTGAAAAAGAAACCTCAGAGGCATTTTTGACAGCTTATGTGCTTTGAACTGTACTTTTGGAGACCAAAAACTCTCTCTAACATAGGCTACATATAAGCTGATTATATGTAACATGACAATAAACAATCGACCTACTGTATTATAAATCATAGTGACACACAGCTAACAATAGTTGACCAAACTGTGAATAGTAATACTAAATGTGTTTAGCAAAGCTTTCTTCTTCTGTGATTTCCTTCAAAACTTACATAGCTAACTGTTGAAGCTGAAAGTCCGTCTTGGCAAGGTTTTCACGGTTAGGAAGAGTACAACATTTAAATAAAAAAAAAAAAAAATCCATGTCCTTATTTTGTCTCATATTTACAATGGAGCATTATGGCCACATCGAGGGGAAACAATTAAGGAGGAAGATTTTTTATTTATTTTGCATTTCGAGAATAAAGTCGAAATGTCAAGAATAAAGTTGAAATGTCGAGAATAAAGTCAACATGACGAGAATAAGCTTGAAAATACCATTTCGAGAATAAAGTCGACATATCGATAACAAAAATGATATTTCAAGAATCAAGTCGGATTTTTGAGAATAAACTTTATTCTCGCCATTTCGACTTTATTCTCGAAATGCAAAATAAATAAAAAAAAATCTTCCTCCTTAATTTGTTTCCCCTTGATGTGGCCCTAATGCTCCGTCGTACATATTAGTCATACAATGTAGCTCTCCCAAAAGAAACAATTTGAGTAATTAAAATGACTTTCAGTTTTTGCATTGAGTGAACTTTGATACTAAATTTGCGCCGTTGACCAATAGCAACCGTCTTGACAGCGTCATGACCTTTGAGATATATCCACAATATGGGAAGATATCATCACCAGGGTTCAAAATTTACTTTTTCGTCCACGAGCCAAATGGCTAGTGAATGTTCAAATGTTCACCACTAAATAGATCACCATTGTTTTTTGGCTGGTAAGTGAAGCAAATCTACCTCATTACTCATTACCTGTGTGTAACTTTACATCCACTTTTATTTAGCCTTTCCCTTTTATTTTTTTAAGTAGAAACTGTTACACAAAAGTACTGGTTTGCAGGCAGTAATGACACAGGAGTCAACGGTAAGATTTTATTACTATAACGTTAGCTATATAGCTAGATTAGTTATATACTGAATCATTGTCCCGTTAGCGCCTAAGATAGCGAGCTTGGAGAGCTTTTTATTAGCTAACGTTAGCTCTTTATTTAAGGAAAGTATGCTATGTTACACTACAGTCTTGAGAACAAAATGCCAGGGGGAGTAAACGTTCCTAGTAGAAACTAGAGAGCGCTAGTGTGACTGTTAAACTAGAAATAAGCATTTTAGCATGTTCTCAGCTCGCTAGCGTGTTAGCCGTTAGCTCAGCAGCTACATAGCTAGATGTAAATTAAGGACAGCTACAGTAACGTTAGCTAGCTAGCTAGTTCACCAACTAGCCGTGAGTAACATTAACTTAGTTCCCATGTCTCTATGCCTCTAGCAGATGGATGAGTGTTGTTGTGCCACTGGTGTGGGCCTTAGCACATTGAACCTGATATTTTTAAGAGAGAGTTGTGATATGGGTTGTTGTGTCCCTTATTGTGGCTATGCTAGCAAGTTTGTACGTAATGTCCACAGTGTGTTTGTCATCCATTACTCCTCAGTTTAATAGTTTTGTGCTATCTCATGTGCTTTGCCATCACAGAGTGAGAGTAAATAACAAGATGGAAGCATCAGTGGGCTTTTTAACAGCAGAAATGGACCGGTTCCCAAGCGAAGAACTCATGCTAGAAGGTGGTAAGTTTAAAACATTCTTAACCCTTGTGTTATCCTTGAGTCAAATTTGACCCATTTTCAGGTTTTTTTTAAATCAGAAATATGGGTTTCTTTCAACCAAATTGCCCACAAATAACATGGATGTATGTATTTACATTATAGGGAACCAATACAGTACAATGTTCTTCGCAGGTAAAATAAATGATTGCTTTCATTGAATTTTGAGATTGGCATGGTTTTATTTCAGTTAGCCTAATAGCTGGTTTGATTTGCATTGAGAGATGAATTTATGGAAAGTACCCCATGCCAATCTCTAGGTATGGTGAAGGGTATGTGATGATGTGGGGCTATTTTAATTCCAAAGGCCAAGATAACTTTATCAGGATGCATAGTATCCTGGATCCATGAAATAACTGGCCTTTAAAAATAAAAATCTGTCTGCCTCTATGGGAATTTAACATAGGGGTGTACTTACTTATGCCCCCTGTATTTTAAGAAAGAACATTTATTTATTTACGATACCTTATTCATTCACTAAGAAAATTGGTGTCCTTTTAAGATTGGATTTTTCCTCATTTTTTTAATTAAGGCATTAAGATCAATTTCCAAAAGATGATTCTTTTTATTCCTCTTTTTAGTCAACTTTAGCATGGCTGTCCTAATTTTTTCACATGACTGTAGGTACACATAGATAAAGACCCTACGCTGTAGCCTGACGTGCACCTCTCCAGAAATGTAACTTAACATCGCAGCGACTTAGACCGCAACAACTGTGACTCGTCAGCTTGTCCGTGGCTAGGCAGCATTGCATTTCCTCCTACTCATTTCCGGCTGCTCCATCTCCGTAAACAATATGAAATTGAGAAGAGGGTTAACTTTTCCTGCTAAAGGTTTCCGACTGTGGTCAGAAAGCACAGGGGAGACACTTTGTTTCTCCGTCTGCCAGAGTCGGTACTCACTCCAGAGCTAACCCCGTCACTCTCTCACTCGCTACCACACACCCGTGCACACACACTACGTACTGGCTCTGCTATTCTTTTAAAAAGATACGCTAGAATGACATAGACACCAGCGAGCTTGTGAACTGTGAAATTTATGCCCTATATAGTCCGCTCAAAAATTCCAACAATAGGCCCCTTTAACAAAAGATGCTTTTGTCTGCTGTGAAAAAGGCCTATAGAATGAAAAAAGTAGTGTCATGGCAATGTGTGTGTTTTGCCACCAAGGACAAGATGCGCCAATTCTATGCAGCACTTACAGATAAATATGATAAATCAAATATTCAACAGTCATGAAATCAAATGCAGTACTTTATGTACAGTACTGTACAAAAGTTTTAGGCAGGTATGAAAAAATGCTGTAAACTAAGAATGCTTTCAAAAATGGAAGTGTTAATAGTTCATCAATTAACCAAATGCAGTGAATGAACAGAAGAAAAATCTAAATCAAATCAATATTTGGTGTGACCACCCTTTGCCTTCAAGACAGCATCAATTCTTCTAGGTACACTTGCACAAAGTTTTTGAAGGAAATCGGCAGGTAGGTTATTCCCAACATCTTGGAGAACTAACTACAAAACTTCTGTGGATGTAGGCTTCCTCAAATCCTTCTGTCTCTTCATGTTATCCCAGACAGACTCGATGATGCTGAGGTCAGGGCTCTGTGGGGGCCATGCCATCGCTTCCAGGACTTCTTGTTCTTCTTTACGCTGAAGATAGTTCTTAATGACTTTGGCTGTATGTTTGGGGTTGTTGTGCTGCAGAATACATTTGGGGCCCATCATACGCCTCCCTGATGGTATTGCATGATGGATAAGTATCTGCCTGTATTTCTCAGCATTGAGGACACCATTAACCCTGACCAAATCTCCAACTCCATTTGCAGAAATGCAGCCCCAAACTTTCAAGGAACCTCCACCATGCTTCACTGCAGACACTCATTGTACCGCTCTACAGCTCTTCGGCGAACAACTTGCCTTCTGCTACAGCCAAATATTTCAAATTTTGACTCATCAGTCCAGAGCACCTGCTGCCATTTTTCTGCACCCCAGTTCCTATGTTTTCGTGCATAGTTGAGCCGCTTGGCCTTGTTTTCATGTCGGAGGTATGGCTTTTTGGCTGCAACTCTTCCATGAAGACCACTTCTGGCCAGACTTCTCCGGACAGTAGATGGGTGTACCTGGGTCCCACTGGTTTCTGCCAGTTCTGAGCTGATGGCACAGCTGGACGTCTTCCGATTTCGAAGGGAAATAAGCTTGTGTTTTTCATCTGCTGCACTAAGTTTCCTTGGCCGACTACTGCGTCTACGATCCTCAACGTTGCCCGTTTCTTTGTGCTTTTTCAAAAGAGCTTGAACAGCACATTTTGAAACACCAGTCTGCTTTGAAATATTTGACTGGGAGAGACCTTGCTGATGCAGTATAACTACCTATATACTATAATTGGTTGATCATACACCTGACTACAATCCTACAAAATCCCTGACTTTTTGCAAGTACCTATAAGAGTTGATGCTGGTTTGAAGGCAAAGGGTAGTAACACCAAATATTGATGTGATTTAGATTTTTCTTTTGTTTGCTCACTTTGCATTTTGTAAATTGATAAAAATAAACAATCTCTATTTATATTTTTGAAAGCATTCTTAGTTTACAGCATTGTTCACACCTGCCTAAGACTTTTGCACAGTACTGTATGTTGAATATTGAATAGTAATAGCTGGACCCTTAAAACGTTTATGCACTGATTTTTCAAACGGCTTTTCATACACAAGTGGCCAAAAGCCTGCATGCTATTGACAAACTAATATGACCGCCAAACAGCCAGCATACAAGCAGTGATTCCTCAACTGAGTTAGGCTTAAGAGATGCAAGGTTTTCAAGGCCACACGTGTCCATTTGTTACACTGGAGCTTTCAAGGCCAGTGACGTTTGCTAAATAGTTTCTAGAGTCAAAGTGGTAGCGTAATTGTAAAAGTAATTGGAAGGGTCGCCAGATCAAAGTTCCTGTGTGATTATGAAGGACTGGAATGGGGTCAGTTGTCTAAGCTGCTTACACACCAACCAGACGGCCAACCGTCGGCAGAAAAGGCAGTTGGACTGATCAGTCTCCCCGAGTTTATCAAAGAAATGCCTCAGAACACACCGAAAAGACGAGACGTAATATCTCTCCATAACAGCAGGTGGCGCTACTCTGTATTGTTGCCCAAAAATGAAAACCAGCAGCTGATTGGATGAACCCGTCACGTGGGTCTTGTTTCTCCGGAAATTCAAAGACCGACTGTCATGGCGGCTTGTTCAGAATACGATCTCATATTGTACTAAAATAGTAGTTCAAACATTTTAAGCGAGAAATAGGCCATGCAGTTGCTGAATCTGTCTTCATTTCAGATCAACAACAGAGGACTGCAGTTCATTTATAAAAAAAATAAAGTGGCTCAGTATTCTATTTTCTTACCTTCCTTGATGCAGTCAGGGTCAGATTCAAGTAGGTATAGTGTGAATAACACTGGTTGGCTAAGGAGAAAATTAGAAGCTAGCAAATGGCAGTCATTTATTTTTGTGGAAACAACAAGACATTTTATGTCAGTGGCTGGCCTTCAGAACAAGTGTGTGAATTATATTAATTTTTTTTTTTTAAGTGCTGTAATTTAGTGTCTAATCATCCTCCACTTAAGGAAAGCAGAGATTATTTGGCGTCAGAAAATTAGTGAAAATAATAGAATGACAATTGGCCAGGCAGAGCTGTTTCAATCAGACACAGTACAATTCTTCTTAATGCACAAAAATACATCATCATCTTTGCTTCCAAATAAATAGAATATTCCAAATAGACATGGAATTCCACATCAATATTTCTTTCTTCTATATGACTCTATATATATGGGGGATCTTAGTACCCTTTCTATACCCACATCTTTCTGTCCTTTTGTTGAAAGTTATTTGATAGGGACAGATCATTTACATACAAATTATTATGGGATTACATTTTTCCCTTGGCTCCATTTTTAAAATTGCCAAATAAATAAATTCATGCAACAGAAAGAATGGCATTTTAAAATTTAAGAAAGAAATTAATAAAAATGCACATTCCTAAAGGCTGACCCATTCAATATGATGACAGCTTGTAGAAAACTGGCAAACGATACTACTAAAGTGAAAAGTAGTTGAGTTTTGTGTTTATTGCGCTACTGGAAACATGAAATATACTGTACTTGACTCGGATGAAATCCCTGTGCAGTTTTATATATGAAACAGACTTTGTTTTGTGTCAATTCTGAATCTGGACCTGAATTTGAAAGGGAGCAATTTCTCCAAAGATCGGGTGCAATTTACTAATGAATTTCCTTCACGCTCGACTGCTTCATGAAGGAATTTGTTCCTGACTCAGATTGAACACAGTTGAATGATCCTATCCATATTCCCGACTTCTTTACAAGGCAATGTTTTCCATTTTCTCAGACAGAAGTCTTAAGATTTCAATGTTCTTAGGTGCAACAAGTGTTACTGATAGGGCCTTTTTTTAAGCCACCAACCTCTTGTTAGGTTACTGACTGGAACAAAATGACACTGGAAAGAGCTTGTGCTCTTTCAAGGATAAAGGAGACCCTATTGAGGTGACAAAGCTTTAGACTGTCAGGTCTCACAACTGCACAAAATACGATGATCCATATTGCTTTCATATTAAGTTTTTCAACTGTATTCAGAAAGAGATAATTGCTGACTAGTCATGGAAACGGATCAATATATCAAAATCAATTATGGCAAATGCATTTCCACTTCTAAAATAATGAGGATTCCACCCAGTAGATCACATCTAAACAATCTGAAAAATCTGCTTTTACATTCTCTTTTCTTTGCGCCAATTATTTTCATTGTCAATTAATTTGTTGATTATTTTCTTGAATTATGGATTAATCTTTTGGTCTAAAATATGTTGCATACCACTGAAAAGAGACCATCAAAAGTTCAGAAAGCCCATGGTATTATCTTCAAAATTGCTCGTTTTGTCCGAGCAGCTGGAACCTAAGAATGTTTAGCAATTTTACGATGTTATGACTTAAACAATACATCAATTAATTTTCGATTTACTAATCATTTCGACTCTATGTAGATAAAGATTGTTTTGTTATTTTTATGTTTTATAATTATTAATTTTAAGCTGGTGTACATATATCGACCCTCAAAGTCCATATCCCATAAGAAACTGTGAATGAAATGACATAGTCAACTAGTCGCTTTTTGGCAAAAATCGCCATTTTGAATGGGGAAAATGTCATCCACGTGAATCGTGTAGATCCGAAGAGTTTTTATTTTGTTGGGGGGGGGGGTCCGAGACCCAGTGCTAATACGGCACCGGTGCCTTAATGACCGTTATCTACCGGACTGAATAGCAACGCGGATTTCAGTGCCTTATTTAGGTGCCACTTAAATGCCTGCGCTTCTCTCTGGTGCTCCGAAAACGGACTTTAGAGGGAACTGAAACATTGCCGCACGGGACGCTAGTTATTTAAAACTACACTCGACAGCAAGTAACGTTAGCCTACTGTTAGCTAGCAGCTGGAGTAAACACACAAATGCTGACAGCTAAATGGTGAAAAAGTGTCTGTATTTCACTGTAGATGATTCTAACACCAGACTGTAGCTGCCGTTGTCTGAAAAACACAGACTCAGCCTCGCCTTGCCAGCCTCATGGTGCAATCAAAATTATTGTAAAATACCTTTTTCCCATGCAGTGGTTGTTTTTGTAGTTTAACAGGAATTTACTGGTGAAATAAGTTATTGTTATTACATTTTTAATAAATCATTTAATTTTGAACCTGTGGCCTTAGCAATACACAAGTTGTTCTTTAATGTCGCCGTTTTGTGCTCCTTTTTTTTAATTTTTTTTTTAGATTAGATCAACTTTTTATTGTTTTATAGTTTTGAACAGACAAATACAATTGAACAAGGTGCTCCTATATATATATATATATATTTAAATCTGTTCAGGCACCGTTTTAAATCGTCTTAGCACCGGGAAAATTTTATGTTTTCCCTTTATTTTCTTCTCGGGGGGGAGAGAGATGTGTCACCTTTTTCAGCCCTTCTGAGTTTGCAGGTATGGTTTTATATTTACATTGATAGGACATTCTTTTTGTTGGTAGATTTTACTGTACGGAATCAGTATTCGTGTGTGTGCATACATGCAAGGATACATATGACCTCATACAGCTGTCTTTTACACTTCCTAAATTACTACATGTTATGTTGTTAAAAACGGCATTGATACATCCTGGCATGATGTGTTCTAACCTTTTGGTGCGATTTGATTTATGCAAAGCTAAAGGTGAAGCCATTAGTTTCTGGTATGAGATCCCTCTGTGAGGCCGATTCTGAATTTATAAAATTTCAAGGAGCTCTGATAATTTAATTTAGAGTGCCCTTTCATAGGTTAGGTCACCTGCAGTGCGTCCCACAAATTGAATAAAGAACAGTAATAGAAAACAGGATGTCAGGTGGGCTCCCTGCTTATAAAATCATTAACAACAGTTTGTCTTTTCTCATAAAGGAGCCCATTTATTCTGAGGAGGAAATGTTATGAAAGTGTAGGGAGCAACTCAATTTATTTTTCATTAGAAATTAACTCAGGAGAATCACTGAGAGGGTTAATAGCTGTACGTGTACATCAGCAGTGTGAACTAATAGGCTGGGGAAAAGACTGTTCAAAAGACTGCTGTACATTTAAAAAAAATAATGCATTCACTCAATGTGCCCTTAAAGAAAGGTGTAGTAGTATTAATAATGCTGTATTAGTTAGAGCATATAAAATACTTAATTTATAATGCGTTTATTGTTTACATAACAATTAGGCGTGTCACGATTCTCCAAATCCTTGATTCGATTACATTTTCGATTTCACGGTTCGAGTCGATTCTCGATTTTAACTTTTTTTTTGGTTGCTATGCCATTTTTAGACTAGACTTGTATGTAATATAATATCTGACCTTTGTTCGCAATGTACCACATTACATTGTCAAATTTTAAAACATTTATTAACAACATAATGTAACAATAACATATCTTCAGTCAATTGGAAACTTGACAATTTGTCAAAGTAAAAAGAAAAAAAAAAGTTTACCGACAATCCTGAGGGCAGACACTTTGCACCACATGGAGTTTGGTGTTTGAAGCCCCCATTGTCGTCTTCCAGGCAGCGCTGCCTGGAAGGCACTAGGATTAGGCAATGGTTATGGTTGAAGACGACGGTCGCAGCGCTGCCTTTAAGGCTTAGTTGGGGGCTTAAAACACCATTGAGCCAGCACAGCAGCTGAGCAGACCAAAGAGGGTGACTCGGCGGACGGCAGTCCGGTAACTTGTTGCTCTCTCTAATATAACCAATATAAGCCGCTCTGTTTAGGCTAGAAAACGTGCATGCAGGCTGAAATTCAACCGTGCGGTTTTGTTGGGACAAAGCTATAAGCAGAAGGAATATCCGCTAGCTGCTAGGCTAATGTGCAATGGTAAACGCACAGAATATTGAGAATGAGGAGATGTCATCACGGCATAGCGCCCCACCCCCAGAGATCCCCCTTCCGCCATTTTGAGCTGCTCATGTTCATTGTTGTGACAAGAGATGTTGGATTTATTGGGTGGCTGCAATTAGAAGAAAGGACTTTACTTTCGACCGCATCTCCCAGTCGATGTGTGTGTGTTCTCTGCATTTTCATTCTGGTAAGTTCTCTTAAAATGTCTTTAAATGTGTTTATGTTGTCGGCTCTTAAAGCCCCGAAGTGCACCTAATGTTGTTGCCTAGGCTGCTAGCTAGCTAACTACAGTGCTAAGCATAAGTGAATACACCAGTGCTAATCATTTAACATTAGGCTGTTAGATGGGTCGCTGTCTTTTGTGCCATTTGTGTTTGTAAAGTTTTAATGTCTGGTGGCATTTTCATCTCTTTTTATAAGCCGTTGCTGTATATGCGTAACGTTAGCAGAGATTTAGAAATGTGTGTGTTTATCAGTTGTAGCTGCAGGATGGGAGGTACAGCTGCACCTTGTTAACTTCACTAGCAACGTTAAATGAAAGCTAAAATGTATGAGTAGTTTCCCATGTAACAAGTATAATGTTCCGTTGTAGCATTCATAACGGTAAATATCTTTTTCTTGTGTTTGCTGTCTTTTAACAGGGACTAAGGAACAAACGGAGGCTGCACTAGCATCACCAGAAGGGAGAGATGAGGAGGAGAGGGAAAGCAAAAGACAAGCAGGGAGACAGAGGCCAAAGACAAATGTTGAATAGATTATTTGCTATATTAGAGATTACCATTCAAAAAATAAATTCATTAAATTAACTGGTTTGTCTGTGTCTTTAAGTTATATATCTATAATATAATGTCTATTTTTCCATCAAATTATGACCTGGACACAGGAACTTCTAACTGAGTAATTATATTCAGATGCTACCTGTTTTAATAACTCGTTAGGTATACAAGCTCTAAAAAGACATTAACGAAACGTGTATCTTTATCATAACATTTATTCAAACATGACTATACACTGTACACAAGTATATTCAACATGAAGGCGATCAGACACAGCCGATGATGGGGTGGCTTCAAGACTGCAGACAGAAGGAGAAAGCTTTAGGTTAGTGCAGTAGTTATCCAACCTGTCCTGGTTAAGATTAGAATTGTATCACAAGTATATTTAAGCATACTGTAACATGAAGGTACTTCATGTAACTGTGTAGTGGTGTAGTTTCTTCATCATGGTCTTAACTGACAACCTTTACTGTGGTAAAGGTAGCTAGGTGTAATAGTGGTATAGTGGGTGTTTATCAATGGTGTTATGACTTTTCATATGTTGGTTTGTAGCCTTGTAGCTTGTGTGTTTACAGTACTAGCTATTTAACCTGTCTCACTTGCAGTTTACTGCATATCACACTGCCTGTGGCAACCTCCATTAGCTGGTAGCATTTACCTTGTAGTTGCTGATTTATATTTTGCACTGCATTTGTTTGAAAGCTAGAAGCTACTGGACAATGAGCTAATGTTACATGTACGCAGCGAACTACAAGCTAATGTAAACTGTTCGCTACTTTTTTAAGCTTAATGTAATTAAGATTAATTAATGCAATTATCCTTACCGGTAAGTGTTATGACAACTACAAAGTTCAGACATGAACTCCCATGAGTTTTTAATTTATTTACATGGGATAAATAAGCGAAAACGACAGCTATTGCCAACATTATTGCCTATCGGTGTCGGTAACGTTAACTACCTTCGCACGTTGCGGGCAAAGTTGCCGACAGAATATTCTCCTCCTGCAAGCAGACTGACGATGATTCACCTTTTCCATCTCAGCAAAACAAATTGAACAGCACAGTTGACAGTTCCACATCCATTTCGTCCAGTGTTTTGAAATGCAGCGCTCTTACACTGTTATAGTTGTGTATAGTGTTGGTACGCCAAAATGGCGGACGGGCTCAGAAAATCACCTCCCAAATCATGACGTATGTCCTCATTCTCAATAGTACACGCACATAGCAGAGCTTAAAAAAAAAACTGTGGCATTTTTGCACACGCGAACGTTGTCAACATAACTCACTGGAAATCCAAAATACTTTCACACACTTCAGTGAAAGAGGAGGGGGCTCAAGTTCTGTCCGGTCTCCAGCATCTACAGTTGCCATGCTATCTTTTGTTACAGGAGGTTGACTGACTCGCAGCACTTCAACACGTGTGTTTTTTTTCCGCTTGACTAGCCGACCGGACGTGACATGGGGGCGTGGCAGTATCAACGATACAATTTTTTATTCGATATTCAAGATTGTGACTTAATTTCGATTGATTTCGGTGACACCCTTAATAGCAATATAATTTCATTCCGATTCTGAATGTATTGCCTCTTAACATAACTGAGTTTTTCTTGTAAATTCTGTCCATATACATTTATTCATCTTCATATATAAAGAGGGAGGATAAATGACAGACACAGACTGCACCCCCTACACTGGTCCCATGCTGATGGCTTTGTTTGGGTCATATCAGAATAAATTCTGTCCATGTATTCATCTTCATATATAAAGACGGAGTATAAGTGACAGACAGACTGCACCCCCTACACTGGTCCCATGCTGATGGCTTTGTTTGGGTCATATCAGAATAATGCAGCAGCTAGTCCTAATCCTCTACTTCCTCACCAGACTTCCACAGAGCTCCTGGTGCTCCCAGCATGACTCAGGCCATGTACCGCAGGAGGTAGAAAACCCTGCCTAATCACCTTAGTGCTTTTACAAATATCTATATTTCCTCACTGAGGAGATCTGAAGATTACTGCTACAGCCCATGTATCTGTGAACAATTAGTTATTATTGTACCCACATGGTGGTTTTTCATAGGCCTAGCAATCATGCAGCTTTTCTGCCACAGATCTTGAGAATACAGTAGAGTATGTGTTGCAGCAGCTGTAAGTGAAATACTTTTAAAATTAAATATTAAAAGAAAATGCTTTGTCTGAAAAACAACAGACGGGACAAAATGTTGGGCCTTATTTTAATGATCTAAGCGCACGGTGTGAAGCGCATGGCGCAGGTGCGTTTAGGGCGTTTCCAAATCCACTTTTGCTAGTTTGACGGCGGAAAAAAGGGTCCGTGCACGGGGTGCATGGTTCAAAAGGTTTGTACTTGGTGTCTTCATTAATTCATAGGTGTGTTTTGGGTGTAACATGCTATAAACCAATCACTGTCATCTCCCATTCCCTTTAAAAGCCATGCGCGTTTGTACCTTGGCGCATATCTATTATGATGGCGGATTTGCACCATAATATTTTTATTTGTAATCTTTTGCATTTTTGTGTGCGAGGCTACGGTTGGGTTTAGGAAACATCACAGGTGGGTTGGGTTTAGGAAAAGAAGAGCCGGTTGGGATTAGGAAAAGAAGAACGGGGTTGGGTTTCAGAAACGTGACACGCCACGTGGGTTGGGTTTAGGAAAAGAACAAATGTGGAAAGGAAACATCACATGTGGGATACGAAGGAAACGTGACACGCGGGACACGATCCCCGCTCTCCTGGGTGAAAGTCCTGTGTTTTACCCATCCTCCTCCCCGACCAACTTCCCTACGCGGATTTTCGCCCTTTCATACTACTCGGTACGGCGTCAATTCTATGGATGTACCTATCCGACTTTTTCAGTCCCGATGCCAGGGCTTTGTGCATCTGTCGATACCCGATACCGATCCGATACTGTTGTTGAATTAATAATAAACTGTATACCTTTTGCACCTTATACCTTCCTTCCACCATGGGAAGAGACTAAAGGCACCAGACTTTCCTAACTAGACATTACTTTTCTAACTAAGACAAAATAACATAGATGTAATGTATTCTTATTTATTTGTTATTTAAAAAACAATTGTGCATTCAAATCGAAAATATAATGTAATCAAACTTCTAAATTTAAATTAACAACAATGGGCCTTTATATAGGTTTATAATGGCTTGTTCTACAGTCAGGAGTACATAGAATATCACAAACATTTTAATGTCATCATGTTTACTAAAAGCTTTGATAACTAAAGGGTTTGCTTGGCTCATCAACATTATACAATAACGTTATATGAAGGAGAATCCATGAAACAGTTAAAGAATCTAAACTATTTTTTTTCCTGCAAAGTAGTAAAATAAACTCAAATCGAATGAATACACATACAAACAACTTTAACATTGTTTCCCTTTCAAAACAAAATAATTGTAAGCTAGTTGTATAAACACTACCTTGGCCACAGGTAAGTTAGGTTGTAGTGTGGTTGTAGTGGGCGACTGAACGTAGCTCCGCTGTCAGCCTCCTTCGCTGTTTGAATAATGTTCGAACAACTGTTTGTATAACTGTTAAAATAACGGACGTGTTTAGAAACAAAAAATCTTGCAGCAACAGACGGCTCCTCTCTTGAGCATACGTTGTTCTGGTGTATCTCCGGTCTTTCTTCATCCTCTAACTTTCTTCTCTGTTCTTGAATGTGCAATAGTGATAGGAGCCTCTCCCAGCTTAACAGACTTGTTATGCTACCTGGCTAGCTAGCAGCTATAATGTTAGCGAACGTGCCGTTCGGCGGTGTAGCTACATTTGTAAATGTAAAATTATTAGTGTTAGAAACTGTTTAAGTCACAAATTGTTATGTGCTATGGTGTTTTATCCTTTTAAAGAAAGTTAGTTGTGGGTTATTAATTGTTGTGTTATAAAGTTACTACCATGAGTGAGAAGGGTACGCAGTTAACAGGGGTCCCAGTGCTGTGATGGAGTGGGGGAAAAAAAAAGCTGGATCGGCCCGTGGATCTATTAATTTTTCCGATCCCCGATCCAGCTATTTTGTCAATATCGAGGGCCGATATTCAATCTTAATATCGGATTGGTGCACCCATAGTCAATTCACACGCAATCAAGTAATGTAAGTCAATGGAGGCCAAACGGCGTCGATAAACATGCTAAAAAGCGAGTATGTGTCTTGATAACACGCCAACAATGGCATATTAATTGGCGTGTCATACATACGCCATTTCATGAGATCAGTCTGAAATATAGGCAGTTTAAAACATGGCAACCTTATTGGCGATTTCGGCAACAAAATCTGATGCCTGTTTGCCAAGCCGGCAACCACTTTAAAAAGTTAGCGTTGAGCCCTGGTTGGGTAAATCTCAAAATGATTGCCCAGCAAATACTATCTTGTTGTGGCAGACAATGATATCAATATTAGAGAGTTTAACAAATTTGATGATGATAAATGTTATTTATGAATAAACATTTTGGCTAAGGATCCCCTAAATTTGTGTGTGACATTTTACATTTGAAAAATAAACTTGTCAGTGCTCTCTGGTGGACAAACTATATAATGGAGACACAATTTCTAAAGTAAATATAACTTTAGCATTTCTGTTCTGCAATTTCTTGTTATTCATTTACCAGATACATCTGCAATCAGCAAATATTTTTGCTAAATAATTGGTCAGGCTTTACTTCAAATGATGATGTGCTATAATTTTGCATTGACAAACATGTCTGGTGATCATACAATTAGAGCTGGGCGATATGGTGAAAAACAAACCTTACGATATTTATGACCAAATACATCAATATCAATATTGCGGCAATATTGTAGGGTTAACAATTGCTGCTCTCACAAAATATTAACACAATGAGAGTTGATAAATAATCATCTGTGTGGATATAATGACTAAGTGGGTAAAGGCTAATAATAAAACTGCTAGTAAGTCTTAGGGGTGGGAATCACCAGAGGCCTCAAGATACGATATCATCACGATGCTTATGTCATAATACATATTATTATATTATTTTCGGCGATATATTGCAATTTATTACTTTTTTTCCAATTTCAAATGATGTCCCGAAAAGGAAACTTTGTCTGTGTTTAATTTAAAAAGCACAGAAATACGTTTCTCTCTCACTTCATTTGTATTGCTGCAAAATGGAATTGTCAAGCAGACAAACTGACCAAACACATATTTATATAATAATAGATCGATACTTGGCGTCTGTATCAACACAGTATTGCCACGGAAAATATTGCGATAATATGCTGTATCAATGTTTTCCCCTCACACCTAGTAAGTCTGATAAGTTCAGAAAAATACATCACTTTACTGTCACAGCTTTTAAAACCAGGAAAAGATAACATTTGTGTCATATTACGATTTCCAGATTTAAGACGATATCTAGCCTCATATATCGATGTGTGTGAATATTCGAAAGAATAGTTGTCAAAATAGCCCCCCCCACCACCCGCCCTAATGCCTGGCTTTATTTCCCCTGCCTCTACATTTCTTCTTTTGAAATAAAGAAGGAAACTGCACATAAATAAACAGATATTTTACACGTCTGCATACATCATCTACAGTTGTTCATTAGAATATTGTGCTATGTAAGATATGATTATAATGTAGGATTGAACACTGAGTATACACATATTGGTTATTCATGCAGGTTGTGTATAGTATTATTCCGTATAGTGCATCTCTGGTGTGTTTAATTAGGGGCTGGACTTTTGAAGTGTTTCTTTACCAGCAGAGTATGCTCATGGCATTACAGCCAACTCTGATGAAGAAGAGCCTCTCTTCCCATTTCCCAGGAAGTTCACCCACCAGGGAGGCTCTGCTAATAAGTTCCCTTGGCTAAACTCAACCTGTTTTCTGCCTCATTCACAGCAATATAGAGAGACCTAATGATGCATTTGCTCTTTTAGACATTTCACTAGACGTCCAAGCGGTTGTACAACATATTCTGCTGTACAGTTTTGGACTTTTAAAAATTAATTATTTGTACTGTGAAATATAAAAAAAATTATGTATGAAGCCCAAACAGAGTTAAATATGTGTTCACTTTCTTCACCACCTCATAGCAGTGAATAAGGATTAAATAAATTACCTAAGTGAGGGCAGGGCCATCACTGGTCATATTTTCACAGCTTAAATCTGAAATGGGAATAAGGGGCAATTATAAAAGTTTTTAATATCGTCATTATAACATGGTGACCCTTCATTTCACATTTTGGGCACTTTGGTTAAAGCAGGCATGTTGAAAGTTAACCAGGCTTTTGTTTCTCTCTGAAAGGAAACTTGTCTTCGCTTTGACCTCTCAGAGGAGTGCTTTGTATGCTCACTTGCTATTTTTTTTCTCCATTTTTCAGCTGTGTCAGGGTGTCTGACTGTCCAGGAACAGTCACCCAATCTGCCCTGCTGACACAGAAGAGGGCTGTTACAGGCTTCTGTGATTTCTTGGGGGGAATCACAATCTGAAGTGTCCACTACGGCCGTTGGCAGCTGTCATTAATGTGATTTCTTTTCTGCTGATAGAAAAAAATCCCCCCTTAACCACAGATTTCATTCAAGTATAATAGTACGGGTCTTACTTTCCAAGGATTAGACTGTTCTCCATCTGTCTCGTTGATACTAGTTTCAAGAAATAAATACATTTAGAAAAAAAGAATGCATAAAAATGATGCTTTAACATCAAGTTGGAACTAGAGGAAAGCAATTAGGCAATTCATGTATTAGTTGATTGACAGAAAGATCTAATCTACAACAATTTTGATTCATTTAAATTCCAGCTTTTCAAATGTAAATATTTGCTGGTTTTAGTCTTATGTGATTGTAAACTGAATAGGCTACTTATAGGTTTTGGACTGACCCTGGTAAATTTGACGTTTGTCACTGTTTTCTGACATTTTGAAGACCAACTGATTTAAACAACTAATCAAGAAAAATAATTAGCACATTCATCTATAATGAAAATACTCATTCGTTGCAGACCTAGCTGAAATAGAAATGTAGTCTCATGTGTTTTACTTTACACTGGCATCGTAAAGATTTTGTCCATCTTGAGCTCTCCCCTTTGTTCACGTTTTCCTCCCCAGTACATTTCTGTGAGCGTGATGCTTGTTGACACGTATTTGGACAGAGCAGAGCCTCTTCTATCAGTGGAAGGTGTCCAAATTCTTGTGAGGTTATCACCTCCAACAGATCAAAGACGGTTGGCACATTATTTATGCATTGTTGAAAGATGAGGTATTCAGTTGAAGTCGGGCTGCAAAGCATACCTACCCCTTTATTCTGAAGTAATGACTTCTTCTTGATTGAGTGCTCCAAGGCGCTGCTTGTGTCCTATTTGCTTGTTCTGTGTAAAAGGCCACAATATGAGACATGAGACCCTGAGAAAACGTATCCATAAACAGTATTGTGTATTTTATTTTCCCCAAGAAAATCCACAATTGGCTATTTTCACAGAGTAACATTTAATTTAAAGCATTTTGTCAGACCAAAATAACGCTCTATTCTGTGACTATTTTCAACGAAAATAATCTTCAAAGTTATCACCATATTCTCCCTACCAAATTGTTTAGGATGAGTGAATATGTAGCCAAAAAAGTCAAACTGTGTTGATTTCACAGCCAAAATGAATATTGGCACAAATACACATGCCTAACTTCGAGGTTACGTCCTCCAGACTGTGATGATTCTTAAAATAAACCATTGTGTTATGGAGACAACACAGTGGTAAGCTGAGGCTTCTCTTTTGCTCCTCTTTACTCTAAGGCAGGGATCTTCAACAGGGGGCCTTGCATTGACTCAGAATCAATGCAAGCGGGCCTCCAAATTATTGTTAATTTTAATTTAATTTTCAAACAATTATTAGGCTATTTTAAATGCTTAGTATTCCATGTAAAAAAGGTACGTATAAAGGCTTTAGGCTGTCCACATTGTAGGCTCAGTTTAATATGCAACTTCATTTTATACAGCATATGTATGTATATGTATTAGGGGGTCCCTGACCCATCTCTCTTTCAGTTAGTGGGTCCTTGGCTTTAAAAACGTTGACGACCCCTGCTCTAAGGCCTAAGGCAACAACCTTGGTTTGTACATTTCAACAGCTTTCAATATCAGATGGGACTTATCCCGTGCCTGCATTTCTTGATTATCTTCACTGTTACATTATAAGCTCTTCAAGTTATGGCTAATGCTCATGTCAGATTTGCATCGTACACTGCAGGAAATAAGAGCATAAGTGGTCTTGCTTACTGTTTTGTTTATCTCAACAGTTCGAACTGATGATGAACCAGCATTAAAGTATCTGTGCCACTTTAAACAAATGTTTCTAATGACCAGTAGAAGCAGATTTAAGCAACTTGTTTACTAAGGACTATTTTCACTCAAAGGTCATCCAGAATAAGTGGGGAGGAGGATGTAGACCTTGTCACTTTTTGAAGGACTAAGTGTTCTGCTCTGAAATAGACCATTGGGAGACTCAAATGACTCAAAAGGCTATATCAGCGAGCACTTGTGGTTGACGTTATTTATTTATTAATTTGAGGCCTGTCTACTGACACATCTGAGTGGTCTAATTGCTGCGAATTGACACCGGTTACTGTCCATAATGGGAGCTTGGGAGTCTTTCCTAACCGCGGTTCATTCAGCTGCCCCTCGCTGCAGCTTAACTGCCCTTAAAATGTCTGATTGCAACACGGGAGCTGTGGGGCGAGACAGGATTATCAGTCTTTGTTGTGCGACTGTGTCTATTATCCTGACCTCTATTCACAGTGGGCCCTTAGGAGTGTCGCTTCCAGCCACACAGCAAACTACCCCATCCCCGACAAACAACAAGTGAACCAGAGATCTCCCCCTGTCCCAATGCACTAGACACTTACAGCTCCAACACTGGACAAAGCACTCCACTGCAGGTAAGGCTATCAAATCCCTATTGATTTAATAAAGATAAATTGGAGGCATTTCCTTTCAATGTTATTGCAGCAGATGTGATTGATTGTTTGTGTTGACTGGTGATATTGTCACCAAGCTGGGGGACCACTGTTAGTTTAGGTAGTTCATTACTAGTGAAGAGCTGCTGAAAGAGTCTTTAATAGGGAGGTAAAATGCAGCCAGGACGGTGGGCTGCTCTGACTCTACTGTGTTGTTAAACCTGTGAACTGTGTAAGCTCTGTAGCGTGTGTGTGTGTGTGTGTGTGTGTGTGTGTGTTTCTGTGCATGCATGTGATTTTGGTAGAGGGATGGACACTGTGACATAAAAAGTTAAGCATATGTTATATATTCAGTATCCTCCTATTTTTAATTTTATAGTTTTGGGTATTTCTGTTATAGTGTGTGCTTTCTAATAAGGTTAATTAAGACAATTTAATTGTGGCTTTTAAAAACTGATATTTGAAAATGTAACTTTTTGTATTATTACATTTCTAGAAGTAATTATTTTGACTTAATTACAATTTTAAAACAATAAAAAGAACATAAAATTAGGGAATCCATGTAGTCACAAAATATGTTTTAAAGTAAACCTGTATTTGTGTTAAATAGAATAATAGAATGCGTTATGCAAGTAAGAACTGATAATAAATTAATCAATTGTTGAATTGTTATTATAAGCTATTATTAATAAGTTCTGGTGACCAACATTTAATTTGACATCTGAGGATAGGGTTTAATATTGATAGAACAACATAATAATGTTGATAGCGTTGCTCCGTTGGAGGGAATATGTATCTATGAAAAACCTGAATCAGGAAATTAAACTTGTCATCTCTTTATAGTTTCATAAAATTCTCTTTTATCATTTCATAAAATAAGTATTGTACAGTATGTTGACACCTTTTTGTAGTAACATTTCATTTAGTTATTTTCCTGGATGAAAATTCGGTTGCTATGCAGAAAAACTCCAATGCTTTTTCTCTTTGTGCCACTGACATACGGTAAGAATGTTGATGAACAATGCCAGAGGACACAAATAAGGATCCTCGTCGCTACTCCCAGAGGTTTGTGGATTGAGGTCTGGCACGTCACAACACACAGGCGTAGTAAGCTTTGGGATCCAGTTCCATAAATACATACCCATTAAAGCTCAACTGATTAATTCATCATGTTTATTTTCATGGTGGATGTCATGTAGCCTATATATAAACTCTCTGTCATCATAAAGATGTCAATGCGGCAATAGTTTTGAGGGCATCTATGGCACATTTTCAGTATTAAATTTTGACCTAAAACCTAAATACGCACATGATGAATGAAGGATGAAGAAAGACAATGGATTGTTTTTCGTTCTTTTGCTTTTAGTATTCACATAGTTGATTTTAAATGTCTATTTACGTCATGGCAGGTTAAAAAGAGGAAAGGGCATTGAAGTTAACATCATCATTCATTAAGCCTTGTATAAAACCAAATATGGCAGTGCTTGGTTTCCCTGAGCCAATTCTTTTAGAAATGCAGTGAGCATGATCTTCATCTGTTTTGAGAAGTTTCAACCACAGCAAGTGTGAACCAAGTGTGAATTTAGTTTATTTCTGTGTGCCCTGATTCAACGGAAATTGCTTAATGGTTTGAGACTCCTGACAGCACCATTAGAGACTTGTACAGAGATCATTTCCAGTGAGGGCCATTAGCGATGTTTTGTACTTTATGCAATTTTTTTTCTGAAGAGTATTGAAATGGGGTCATTCTACAAATGTGCTCTGTTGGACAAAAGTGGGAAAGATATTAACTGCTTTAAAACGGAATACTAATTACGGAAACCACAGATTTTAGATATGCAAAGAAAATACTAAACATTTTAAGATAATAGACCAGTTGAATGCATCTGGAGGGCACGTTTCTAATATTAGAGACTTTTTACACAGTTGTTGAGAACAAAATGGCAATGATTTGGCATCGGGTGGTTGCAGGAAATAACTCTTTAAACTTACTTGATAGATTGTTTATTGCTGAAGTTATCTCAAACTTGTCCCACTGTCAAACAGAGCTGGTTCGCAAACTCAAACTATGGAGCCTTACTTATCCTCCCTCAGCCCACTACATCAGATGGGGATGATTGCAGTCTTGAAATCAATAAAACCACAAACCTTCCTGATAATATTCTCTCTTGGGGTGTGGTGGCAGTTACAGTTGGGGCACTATTTATCGGTCCACTGGCGTCTATGCTGGAGACATTTATGGGTTCAGTTTGTGAAAATGTTTTGATGCCTAAATCTGCATGTTTACCAAAACAAAGAAAGAAGCATTTTATGATATGGAAACAATCAATCAATGTTTTATGATAGGATCATTGATAATTCAATATACATTAACAGGGAGTCAGCAGGTTTTGATGTGTTTTCTTTTTGTTCTTTAGTGTTGAGAGGAAACACTCAGGAACACTTGTACTGATGACACGTTTGTTCTCTTGATGTGTAAGATCATGCCCCCCTGAGAAACATCCACAGATCTGTAAATGGACCGATTTGACAATATAAAAGTCTTGAAAGCCCTCCGATCAATCATAGCTTTCCACTGCATTATTCCCCAAAGAATAAAAAGACAATATCAGATTAATATATAGTCTGTTCTTCGCTGGGATTTATCTTTGCGGGGCGGGCAACGTATCCTTGTCTGAAGTCACCAAGTGGTAAGAAGGATTTGGTTGACAGAGCACAGCGGGCCCAGCGATGTCACTGCTTTTGAGGTCACTGGTGGATCGCGAAGTTATCTAAAGCCCGTCGATTTTCTCTCTCCCCCCCCAATTTCCAGAGTGAGTGTCAGAGATTAGTGGTGCATCCATCCTCCGTGACCTCTAGGAACTATAGAGATACTGCGCTGCCATTTTGAGACGCGTCAAACAATGCAAGGGCAAGACTGTCATTTCAATGCCATGCCACGCCACTGGATGGCCCTTTTGTTAAATGCTTTAGAATGGTGGCCTTGCATGTGATTTCAACCAGTATGCATTATCATGGGCACCTTCCCCCCCATCCCCTGGGCTGGCTTTTAGAGACACCAGTTTTGTTTGCAGAGGCATGTACTGTAATGGTATCACTTGGAGTAGGAATGCACTTAAATTATGTGGGTAAGGTTGAGAATAATTTGCACCTCTTGGGAGATCACAGGATAATCCTAGTAGACTATTTTGGACACTTCAGCCCTTTTAGATATTTTGATTGTGAGCAATATTTTGTTGTGCTCTACCAGAATCCTTTCTTTCTAGAGCATAATTTTATCTTAAAAATGTGATTTCTCCTCACATATTTGTAATTTTTACAATCTAATGTCAAAACTTACACAAAGAAGCCACTTACTTGACTTACTTACTATACTTACTGTCTCTAAAACTGTTTTTACCGTAACCTAAATGTCAATTCTAATCATATATCACATTACATAGCTATTCTGTAAAAAACATAACTGGTTATTTGATAAAGGTAGTCTGATAATTTATAGTCTGGTGATTAATTGACGGACCTTTGTGCATAGTTATTAACAATTATCAGATATTCAGACATACAATTTCAGCATCGCTCTCATACTGACTGACAGGCCAATGGTGGAAATGGACAAAGCTAATAGAAGTAGTGTCAAAATGTCAAACGGACCATCTCTGAGAACATCAACACAATGTCTGCATTGAATCTCTCTGAGGCCTCAGTATTCCCTGACCCAAACCACAGAACTCAATACACCCCGAAAACAAGCATAAAACCTCAGTCAGATATCTGACATTCCCATTTCTGAGGCTGTCAGGCCTTCTCCTGGTTCAGGCGTTGTGTGATGTATAAATTGTTCCCCTCAGGACGGGGAGTTACTCAAAACTCATAGAACAGATTCCATCCACCGTGTTAGAAGAGAACATGTCTAGGCTTTGCCAAGAGGCATGTTTTACAATCTCTTATGAAAAGATCTGCTGAGATGTATTGAGTGGGTATGGGCATTTTTAAAGCATTAACTTAGAGTAACGCAGGTCTATTCTGAGTATCAACAGTGATAGCAAAACCCTCGAAAGTGACACCCTTTCAGTGATAAATATGAAATTACAGTAACAAAAAAGTAGAGCAGCGGAAAGTCACCCATTTTCTGAATGCCATCGCTCCAAATGTCTCCAGTGAAATCATTTAGTTTACTTTGAGAGATTGACTGACTGTAAAAATACACCATTAACAAATTCAGATAGATCTCATGTCAGTATATTGTTTGTCTATATTGTCATATGTAGTATAAATAACGTGCATAGTAATTTTGCATTACTTATGCTTTGACCAGTACATATATGGCCCAAAGTAAAACTCATAAACCCATCCCAGTAGGGACATGCACAGCCTAATGAAGGGGCAAGTGCTTCAATAAAAAAACAGGAAATCCCCTTTCCTCCAACATTTTTTGGGGTTTTCTGCATTTTAAACAGTGTACAATTTGTACAGAGGTATTCTCTGCTTGCATCTGATAAGCTTATCTTTCTCTTTATCTAGCTCTAGATCTGTATAATGAAATGTAGGACTCTGTTCCAAAATGTATTTTGGCAAATAAGAAAATGAAAGGAAAAATTATTACCTCAGGTCAACTCATGAATTATACAATATGTTTACATTATGTTTCAAAGAATAATTGGCAACTCATGACATTGAATGACAAATAATTCAGTTTCATAGGTGAACTCGAGGCTATAAGGTATTTTCTTAAATAAGTTGATGAGTTGAGTTTTAGACATTTCTACACTACATGCACAGTTCCTTACAGCTTGCTGTGTGGAGGGCAGACATAATAATTTGGCAGGACAAATTAAATGTGGTCCATGATGCTGCACTACACAAGGCAGCAAAGATGTTTGAATTCATGGCCCTTCAGGTCATCAGTTACTATTAGTTGATGGACAAACTGCAATTATACCAGGAGTAGGGCTGTGCAATATGTCAATATATCGATATTGTGATATAAGGCTAGATACAAGGTTGATCCGAATTGTTGAGTCGAGTCTCAAGTCCCCAGTGTTCGAGCCCAAGTCCAAGTCACCTGAAGAAGAGTCTGAGTCCGCATTGTGAACATGTAGTAGTAAAATATGTTCCGAAGAGAACCTTTACTGCAATACTTGCAGTATGTCATTCTTGGCTAACAGCAAGTCATTCCGAGTAACAACGACACAGTCAAGTAATTTAAACCAGATTCCCATGTTCTATTACGCAATCATGTTTTCCTGAGTCGAGTATACATTAAAAAATTACCTTTACTGTAAAGCATTTTTGGACATCTTCCATTATTTTTCTCTTTTTGGCATGGAATATTGTGTGACCAAGAGCAAATAATGAGCTCATTGCATTATAAATACCAAAATATATTACATGAATTGGGATAAAAGTGTAGTTTTCTGAGCAGTAATTGTTTGGTTAGCTGTAACTTTGGATATACATAAACTTTTATATGATTAAAAGGTAGACATTAAAATAATTTAAAAATCCATTCCCGTTACCCAGGAAGGACACTTGTCATGGGATAAATCATTGATTGATTCATCAAAAAAAAATTTTAATTCCATTTTTAAATTCAATTCCTGTTGTTGAGATGTATACAGAACACTCTACAGCCACCGTTTACACCGTTTAGCTGTCAGCATTTTAACTGTGTGCAGCTACTAGCTAACGGTAGGCTAACGTTACCTGCTACCAAGTGTAAGCTAGTGTTAACTAGCGTCACATGCAGCGATGCTTCTGTTTCCTTTGATGTCTGTTTCGGAGCACCAGAGAGCAGTGCAGACATTTAAATGGCCCCGAAACCCGCGTTGCTATTCAGTCGGTAGATACCCGTGGTTTAGGCCAGTGGTTCCCAACCTTTTTTCCTTGGCGCCCCCCCTACTTATGTCTAAGAAAAGCTGAGCCCTCCCTCCGAAATGGAAGTTGAGGTAACTCTCGAGATAGAGCCTTACTTTCTTTTTTGATACAGACGAGTTATCAGCACTTTTACGTTTCTCTGCCATGTTTCGTTCATAAAATAGTGATGCTGTGGCGGCAGGAAAAATGATGGCAGCTAGCAGCTGACCTGATGACAGCAAGGGCCACAGGTTAATAGGTCACAGAGGTTTGGCCTACTAAGTAGCCTGCCTACAATTTTAAGCGAGAACAAAAATATATAGTTTTTATACAGACTTTTGTATACATTATATATTCTAGTGTATTATCATAATTTGTGTGCAAATATATACATATTTTTTTTACCTCAACCTCAAACCAGATAAAGACTGATCACCCCCTGTGATCTTTGCCGCCCCCCTGAGAGGTCCCCGGACCCCAGGTTGGGAACCACTGGTTTAGGCAGTAGTCAGAAACCAGACTGTTTTAGCTGTTCTATTATTTGCCTTTAACCACTTAGTCATTATAACCACATTACTGAAAATCATTTATCACAAATCTAATTGTGAAGATATTTTGTTAAAGCACCAATTTTCAAGCCCACAATATTATCACAATAACAACATTGAGGTATTTGGTCAAGGATATTGTGATTTTTCTCCATATCGCCCAGCCCTAACCAGGGGTAGTAAATTATTTAGTAAGCATGAGAAGGATTAGAGGAACATTGTCCACTCTTTGTCCACTCAATGTTTTCAAGCAGAGTGGCTTAACTGGAAGTTTTTATTTTCTTTTTTTCAGTCTCCATGGACATTCAAGCACAAACATTTTTACTTGACAAATCTATCCCATAGGGTTCATTAGATATATTACAACAATTGCTGAAAAGCTTTAAAAGAAGGCTATAATTAAAAATGTAAACTAAGATTGTTTGTGCTTTAAATTCCTTTTATTATTTGGGCACTTGTGTAAGTGTTAACCACTTTTACCAGTCAGGATACTCAGCAGCTAGATGTAGGTTGTCAAGTTCATTTCAATGTATATGGCAGTTTCATGTGTACATATTTACAGAAAAAGAGATTGTGAATCTCATTTTCAATCTCCATCTTGGCATGGAGCCGTATTTGTGTTAGTTTATATTGATTACAATGGTTGGAAAAGAAGCCAACTTATCTATTCTTACTGTTTTATACATATTGTAACCTGACATTTAAGTTAAAACAGTATGTCACTCAATGCTGCTGCACTTTTTTTTATCTGCATCTTTGCTGCAGGATGTGGAAGAAAGGACAGGCTTGAGAGGATTTTTTACCTATAGTTGATACTTAGGGTAAAGTAAAATAGGAGTTGCTTTTCATTATGCCCATGCTCTTGACTGGCAAAAAGCTTGCTGTGTGATGGGTCATGTCTATTGTGAAAGTGTCAGCAGGTCCATACAGCCAGACTGGACTGGTGTAATAACCATATAATTCGAGTTGTCAGCCCCTTTCCACATTGCAACATAGAGAAGGAGCTGTCCATCAAGTGCTGCAGCTTGCTTTTTAAATGGCCTTTTTCAAGTGATACTAGCTGCTTGGGCACTTACGTTCCAGTTTCATGCATGGCGCTTTCATTACATTACAATTGTAAGAGCACTTTGTGGGCTGTTTAAGTAGTGTTTAATAGGAAACTATTCGTATTACTCTTAACTGAGTGGAACAGACGGTCAGGACCTGACTCATACTACCAATAATATGGCTTTGCCTCAATGTGGGCTGTAACAATATGCCTGGCAGTCAGGAGTTAATGATGAGTATTGGAAGGAATGACATTATCTGCTTAGTGTTCATCTCCAAGAGCGCTGCACATAATGTGCTACCTGTGCCCAAGGCAGAATTGGTGTTCGTACCTAGATAGGACCCCAGCTGTGTGTTCCACCGAGATAGCAAACCACAAAAGTAGCCATGACCAAAATGCTGATAATGGAATCAGTGACATTTGATGTGTTAGTTTAATTCCCCTACTTTGAAATTCTCTCACTTTATTTATCAATTCATTTTGTGGATTTGCGTCACATTGGCTAAGAGGGGTTTGGATTTGTGGCTTCAGGAGGACTTCCGATTGATTGCTATGTTATTCATATAAAACGTCCTGATTCAATGTTTATAACTATTCTGCCCTCAAGGAAAGAACATTTGAGATGTTGGCCTCATTTTAATTCATGAGGAACTTCAAATTATAAAGAAACTATTTTTATGACCCCATTTTCAGGTCCCAAAGTTCTCATGACCAACTCTCTGTCAGAGCGTTTGATATATATATATTTTTTTAAATTAGTTTATTTGACAGGGACGATGCTTATTGATGAACAGAAAAGGAAAAGAAAACTGTAAATGAGCCAGAGTTAGCCTAAACGGCTTATTTTTATTAATTATTCTTGGCCAGTTATTAAAAAGGCACCCTAAAATGGAATAAAATTCCATCTTATAAAATTCATACACACAACATGATAAATGTGAACAAATAGTACAGTACACATCCACCAATTGATTATGACACATTCTATTTTCAAGAGCATTGAGGGGCTCAAGTTAAACGTTTCAAGGCTTTATTTTATGTTTTCTATAAAAGAATATTTACTGTAAAAAAAAAAAAAAAAAAAAAATCTCTTAGGAATCTCTATATGCAAAGGTCAAATGACCCATTGTTGTGCGACAACCTCAAGCTTGAGATGCTCAGCACTAAACCAAGGAATGCTAACTGAGACTAACAAGTAGCAACAGTGTGACTAGTTGGCTGGTTTCTAGTTGCTATCACTTGGTTAAGAGAATGAATTAAAAATATCCTATTTATTATTATTGATGATATTGCAGCATAGGTCACAGTTTACCAGTTAGCATGAGGAGATCAATTTGGAGACATTTTTACATTTGTCCTAAAAGCCAGACATAAACCAGCCATACTGTCACTTGGCATACTGACACATAATTTATCAATGTAAAATAACTCCATGGAAAAAAAACTACATCACAACCAACTCCTTCACTACTGAGATGAGCAGCACCATCAAGGAAATAAAACATGTTGACTATGAAAAATCAATGAATATGCTGTATACAAGAGCCCAGATATCATAGGCTGCTACAGTATATGCTGCATGGGCGTATTTAAGCTGCATGAGATTGCTATGCAAGAACAGTGAGCTTTCTTCCTTGATTCGACTTCAGAGCAGACTGTTTTCAGATGCCTCTCCAAGTTCTGCCATGATTAATTCAGCAGTAATGTATGTTAATGTATGTTAATCTGTGTCACCGATATGCTAATGAATACCTAACTCCCACCATCCAACTTGTCCGTGGTGGCAACACACACTCGTTGAAGGAGGTGCCACGTTGAAATTCTGAGAAAGGATTGTGTGTACAAATTGTATTTATACAGTAGGCCTGTGCTGCTTTGTGAGTTGTTTGTGGCAAACATGAGGCTTGCCTTGAATATTGTCTAGCATTTTTACAAAATTATAAAATGGAACCAATTTAAGCCTATGGCAATACAAATTATCTACATGTGAAATAAGTTGTGCCAGATTCATTTTTTGTTTGTTTCTTTGTTTGGTTAAAGTTTATCATACAGAAGAAAAATGTCAGTTTTCTTTTTTAATAGTATGCTGCTGTTGAAGAAATGGAGATGTAAAAATACACATTAAGCAAAAGAAGGCTAAATAGTAGTTTAAATATATTATTTAAAATCTGAGCTGCCTTATTCTGAGTTTTTTTTTTTTAATGCATAACACCTCAAGCAATATGATCTCTATATTAACAGTAGATGGCACCAAGTCATCGTGATGTAAAAGGGTGAGATTAAACTAGGCTATTATTTTGAATCCACTTCCACCGTGAATAATTGGGTTATGGGGGAAAAGAGAAATAAAATATATCTGGCCACCCAAATGGATGGGTTGGAATCATTTCCCTGTATTTTTGTATTTTAAACTTCCACATTCAGAAATGAAGACATGCAATACCACTG
The DNA here is from genome assembly GCF_031162955.1 of Sander vitreus. Classification (NCBI taxonomy): domain Eukaryota; kingdom Metazoa; phylum Chordata; class Actinopteri; order Perciformes; family Percidae; genus Sander; species Sander vitreus. The sequence continues at coordinate 14,839,683 of NC_135863.1, forward strand.
CAGTTCATAGCTCATTTGAAAAAAATACAACTCTGTAATCAGATCAGCCTGATACCGTTTGGGAGCAACCATACTGATATTGGTTTTAAGCAGGTGGTGTTTATTGGAGCTGAAAGCTTATCGTTTGTGTCGTTACATTTGTTGAGTGAGAGATGCTCACTAGAAGGGTTGCAGAGGTGTTTACAACTACACCAAAATACAATCACTGTAAAAATATGTTGCTAGAATAAATGTCAGGGACAGAGTAAATGTTTGTGTTTTCTGGAGATAACACTATTTGAACCTTGACCTGAAGGCGTCCTGGCTGCTGTTACTTCACTGCTGTACTTAAAGAGGCCCGAATGCCTTGATAGTATTTGGTCAACATTCTTCAGCTGTGATGCAAGTGGTGGAAAAAACATGACGCATATCTTCAATGCATTTCATATTTGTTGTCCCTTACCTTTTTAAAGTTCATGGTCAAGTTAACTTGTCTCAATGAGGACACCTGTATCCATGTAAAAATTACTTTGAAATTAATAATTGTCAGGCCATCACTCGAGTGAATATTTTATGATTCTATTCCACTCTATTTGTCTTGGTTTGTGACAGTCAAGCCATTGGAAAAACAGTTATCAATTATTCACATATGCTCAACAGGCTCATCAAAATTTATCAGAATGGTCAAATGACAAGACACATACTAATACAGGAAAAAAAATCTGTTTAACATTTTTGTTTTCATAATTACTTTTGAAGATGTGAAAACATAATTAATGTGGACAAGATACAAGCTATTTGAAAATGATATTGTTGGATCAGGGGCACAATGAGTTGGGAAGAAATTATACAAGAGAAAAAAAGTGTTGAAGTTTAAGATTGGTCTAATGTCTTGTTAACATTTTAGCATATACAGTATGTTATACAATCATAATTATAATTTTCTTGTTTTTTAATTTATTTTTTACATCTGCCTTACATCACAGTTTATGTTTTTTGTTCTTAACCTTTTTAAATTTTGATATTAGTTCTTAACTCTTATTTTCTTGTAGTAATGGGTCATGTATTTAAATCTTTATTTTTTTTAACATTTTTCAAAAAGCAAATAATTATACTGCATATAGTCCAGATCAACGGAAGTACATTTCCAGGATAATTGCCTGACATCCTGCCCGTGGCTCACATGTCGGATGTCCCTCACCTTCCACTCTCTATGTGTTGCTGTTCGCAAACTCCGTTTGAAAACAACAACAAACTTCGAGTCACACGCTGAAAATGGCAAGTTTTGAAAATAATTTGGATTTTGCAACAAGGCAGGCTGCTTGGTTCTTCGGGAAATAATTGTAAAGATTTATAAAGAATATGTTTACGGCATTTACTATGTAACTGGGACGTTTTGGAACCAATATGAGAGATTTGTTATTTATGAAGTACACGCGGTGGTACACTGGCAAGAGCAAACTACGCTTATCCATGTATCAACCTAATTTGAATAGCTCATGTAACCGTATTGTATTGTATGAACAGTTAACTTCATTTAATATTGTACGTGGCATTTTCTTTTGCGGGGTGCAAATGTTCCCCCAAAACAAGTTCTTTCCCAATACCATTTTGAAGAGGCGTTGTTGCTGCGTCCGGAGCTTAGTGCCGCCAAGACAATTGTGATTGGTTTAAAGCAGTGGTTCCCAACCTTTTTTCCTTTTCCTCTCGAGATAGAGCCTTACTTTCTTTTTTGATACAGACGAGTTATCAGCACTTTTACGTTTCTCCGCCATGTTTCATTCATAAAATAGTGATGCTGTGGCGGCAGGAAAAATGAGGATGACAGCAGCTAGCAGCTGACCTGATGACAGCAAGGGCCACAGGTTTAGAGGTCCCGGAGGTTTGGCCTACTAAGTAGCCTGCCTACAATTTTAAGCGAGAACAAAAATATATAGTTTTTATACAGACTTTTGTATACATTATATATTATAGTGTATTATCATTTGTTTAATGTGAAAATACTTTTTTTTTTTTTTTTACCTCAACCTCAAACCAGATAAAGACTTGCGCACCCCCTGTGATCTTTGCCGCCCCCCTGAGGGGTCCCCGGACCCCAGGTTGGGAACCACTGGTTTAAAGAAATGCAAACGACCCAGAGCATTTTTTTCTCCTATCCCAGAATGTATGTGTGGTAGAGCAGGACCTTACGCCGCAGCGCTGTGGAGATAGGTCTGGCAATGCGAAACTATACTGCATATAACATGGTGCAGTTGGATATTTCTCGGGCAGCATCAAATATAAGCAGGGATTTAATTTGATAACAAAAGCTGGTTAAATTAGATTTAACTTTATTTTTTTGTATGAAGATTTACACTTTTTTTGCGTGTGTGTGCGTGTGTGTGTGTGTGACGCAATCTTTCTTGTTTTACTTTTCTTCAACTTTTGTTTTTGCAAACTGTTAATGATCAGGAAAACAGTTTACATTCATACTCATAAACACACTTTGGCCATTTGCTTAGTCAATGTTGTAAAAGATAATGACATGTTGAAAATAAATGAGCCTACTCATAATCATGCCTAATCTGCCATTGCAGCCCTTCTTGTGACAGACATTAATCATGTCTGCATCCAGTGGGATATTTTATTTGCTATGCCTCAGGATAGGTAAGTGAGTGTAGACACTTCAACAAGATTTGAGTTGCTCTGACTATAATACAATGACCACTAATTGCTAATTATGAAATTCTCTGATGGGCAGAAGCACAGTGGGTTCATCCCATTATTGTTTATTCCTCATTATGTTGAGCTTTGTGCTAATGATTCCATTTTATTTACTCTACATACACTAAGGAGTTTATTTACTGTCATGTGCTATATATATATATATATATATATATATACACACACACACACACACACACACACACACACACACACACACACACACACTGTGCCAGATATAGTCATTGCACTTAGGTCAACAATGCAAAAAAACAAAGCTTTAAAAGGAATGTTTTCAACTGTGCCATTTCATAGTCTTAATTGAATTTAAACGATTGTTTGCTTAGAGGGCCATAAAGTCCCTCAACAAAATGTCTCTAGAATCGAGCCTTAACATCAAATGAAGTCTTTAAAACAGTCAAGGAAACATAACAACAAATCTCTGAACAGCTCAACTGTAAAAACTAATTGTTATTGTTTGTGGAAAAGTCTTCCACAAAGCAATTTGGCTTTGAATCAAGATGAGATTTAAGCAAATATATGGAATGTAATTTTACAGCTTATGTGTGACAAATGGTCACCCTCCGGATACACTTAAAATTGCACCTCACCAGGGCCATTAATGACTCTAATAGTTTTGGCGTTGTGAAAATACTGCTCAGCAACCAGCACTGATCATACTATCCAAGCTTTTGAACATGCAGTGCGGGCAATTACTGCATATCCATGCCTTAATACATAGAGTTTTTACAGAAGGTAGCACTTCTGCTGCCAGACAGTATCATTACTAATGACTCCTAAACCTATCATCAATTTCTATCAGACCATCTGCTTGCTGCCCGTTACGCATTACAATTTCATGTAAAAGTCATTAACTCTATTTAGATATAGAGAAGCATGAGTCAATAACATCAGTGTGGGTGGGAGCCATGTCTCACTCAGTCCCTCAAAGTCAGCGTTGATCTCCCTGAATTAGAACTTTTGTTAAAAATACTTTGTCCGTGGGAAATCACGTTGGTAACACACCTGAAGACAATGTTGAGGTGCTATGAGTATATGTGCAGTAAATATGGACATGAATACATTTTCCTGTATAAATGCAATAATTCTGCTACCCGCTAACGTGTCTCAAATTGATTTTGTCACTACATTGTGTAGTTACATAAAGACATTTGCAGTTCTAATGTTCTGGGGCAAGTGATTTCTTTGCAAGCATATGAGCTTCAGCTCATTTATTAAAGTAGGACACCCCTGCGCAGCCTGCCGCTCTGCTCTGCAGTGTTATTGTACAGTACAAGAAGCGTGACGTGACAAGAATAGCAATTTGTTCAAGGAGGCATTTTGCTCTGTGATTGACAGTAACTTCTTATAAGGTATATTGCCTATTATTTGTGTATGCTGTTTTTAGGGCATGTACCAAATCTTTTAAGGTAAACTTTTTCGGGTCAGGTTTGGTCTTCCATTGTTCGTGTGTTAATAAAGGAGCTACTCACTAATATGAAAGAAGTGAAGAACAAAACACCGTTTTGTGAACCACTGTACAACATATGTCCATTGACATAGAAAACTTGGATTTAAAGTGCTCATATTATGCTAATTTTCAGGTTCATAATTGTATTTAGAGGTTATATCAGAATAGGTTTACATGGTTTAATTTTCAAAAAACACCATATTTTTGTTGTGCTACACATTGCTGCAGCTCCTCTTTTCACCCTGTGTGTTGAGCTCTCTGTTTTAGCTACAGAGTGAGGCATCGCACTTCTGTTCCATCTTTGTTGGGAGTCGCACATGCACAGTAGCTAGGTAAGCACTGCTAGGTAAGGACAACTAGCCATAAAGAAGCAGAGTATGAGGGAGTGCAATGCTAGCAGCTAGGCGAGTATTATAACGTGTTACAAAGTGACACACGTTTGTCACGGAAGGAAAGGCTTGACTACAATAGAGCTGTTTGGAGCAGTTTGTGAACAGTGTTTTCTGTTGGAGATGGTAAGTCCCTTTGAGGTGGACTTTGGGCTTTTTCACTTTGTAAACCTATAACATGCACAAAAAAGATATATGACACAATAAAGGAAAGGGGAAAAGCCAAAAAGCATAATATGAGCACTTTAAATCTTAAGCATTTCCCTGTAGAATTAAATGTCCATTATTAACTTGGCATCATTTACAGTAAAATGTTCAGGGAAAATCATCCATAATTGTTTTTTATCAAGAATTTAACACTCAGCATTTTAGACAATGTGCTGTGTGGGTGTGGTTTCATTAGATTTGATAGACAGTGGCATAAGCAAACAACCCCAACACCTATAAAATTTGTATTCATATTTTGCTAAATCCTGATTGGTGCATGGAAGTATATGACACACTTATTTCCAAGTCATCTCGCCCACTGCAGAAAAGCAGAGAAAAAAAAGAAAATCAGAAATCTCTCAATTGACAAAAACTTTGGCAGATAATAGTTTGTTCTTGTGCATCAGTCATAGTAAGAAGAAGTGAAAATGCGTTTTCAGGGCATTTAAAGGTTGGAATGAGTAGGCACAGGGATGAAGGTGCTTGTTTGCTCATTCAATTCTCCACACAGTTCAGTCCTGGTTCAGTCCTAGCTTTAAAACATCTGCCCTGATTTAAGTATGCTAAAAGCTGGATCAACTGATAAGGTGTTGAGGTCTGGATATACATTTTCAGTGCTTCTTTGTGAAGAACATTTGATGATTTACAGTACATGTAAAGCCTTTCCAACAACCCATGGGACTGTCTCAATCAATGTAGTTTCACCTGGCCTATTTATTGCATTTAAATGACTAGGGAATTTAGCTAATTTAAATACTGGAGAGTTGATGTTTGTTTCACCCTTGGCTATTGAGTGGGCCTTAAATTATACATCCTCGGTAGCGGTGGCTCTTTGTTGCCAAGGAAATATCTTCACCGTCAGTGGTCATGGTAGGGTCAGAAGGCTCCCTTTGCAACATCTACATTCCAGTCTAATAAGTATTCTATAGTTTTACACCTGTTTTAACACATTATTTCAGTGTTTGAAAGTGTGTGCACAGCGATAACATCTATGCAGAAACATTTTCTGCAGAAATATTGGCCATAACCCTGTTTGTATGGCATTCAAAATCAGGTGCTGTGATTAACCGGTTGTCTTTTGTATTTGAAAGCTGTGCTCTAAGTGCAGTAAGTAGTTTTTAGATTACTTTGGTTTTGAGGATAAAATCTCTATTTTGTCTGAACCTGACTGAAGATTGCTAATATTTATTTCATATGGCATTTACAACACAGTGAGATACAGTATCTCATATTATCCATTCATCCACCCATCATTCATTTTTTATGTATGCTTCAGGGTAAAGAATGAAAAAGAACAGAATTCAATTGCAGTTAGATTTTTCAGGTTTTCATTATTTTCTGTTCTCAAGAGGAGTCATTTTTGTATCAAGTTTTCAATGGCTATAATTTGATTGAATCCCTGCCATCAGCTCAACTATTATATTCCAAACACCGCTGTTCTTTTATACTTCTTCATTCATGACATTCCAATTATCTTTGCATCAATCATTAAAATCTATTAACATTTTATGTGTTTTTTTTTATGGATTATCATATGCTGCAGTTATATTCTTAATGCTGACATTTTTTCTGAATGAATAAAAGTTTTACTCATTATATTTGATTCTGTATGTCTCTATCAGGCAACATCTAAATGGACTCCTATACACTTCCTCTTAATCGTGATGATAGCACTGTCTTGTGTTTTATGATACGCAGCATGTAAATGTAGTGTATTTTTACAAGTTAGAAGATATAAAGTATTTTTGCATTTTTGAAGCTTGCAGGGTTTGAATGTGAGTTATGTGGTACTTTGAATGGTCTGATTTAGGATACATGCAGTAATAAATCTATAGGCATTGTCAAATAGATCCTATGATACACTGAATACCACATTGTTTAGATAACAAGTACTGTATCTGTATTTCTGCACTTTTCCTTCTGGTTACTTACCTGACAAAATCCCAATTATTAATTAATTCTAAGCAAGGTAAAACTTTTACACTTTGTAGTAAATTAGGGCTGCAAATAATGACTATTTTCATTATTAAATGATTCGCCGGTTATTGTCTTGTTGAATTGTTGTCTATAAAATGTCAAATGAAGAAAAAAATAAGTTTTGTCTGACCAACTGTCCAAAACCCAAAGATATTTAATTCACAAATATATAAAACGAGAAGCAGAATATCCTCACATTGGAGATGCTGGAACCAGATAATGTTTGCCATTTCTGCTTGAAAAATGGCTTAATTAATCAATTACCAATGCATTTGCCAATGTATTTTCTATTGGTCGACTAATGGATTAATTAACTAATAATTGCAGCTCTTAAGTATTTAACTGGTGCACTTCCTTTGTTAATTGGTATATGCATTTGTGACACTGCCAAATATCCTCCACCATCTCATGGGTTAATACAGAGTGATTGATAATTTTATTTCACTTCTATGCACTCTTGGTTTTACCAGACACATTGATGCTATTGTATGACAAAGAAATGTTTGTCCTTATTCTTTCTGAAGCTGTCACTCTTTGGGTTACTTTCCAGAGAAACCCCATGGTAAGATGCATTACAGCTAGGAAGGGGATCAGTGCTGAATCACTTGCTCACGGTGGCTTTTAAAGGCCTCCAACCTCCGCAAAAACAGGAACCTGAAACTCTACACCATATCCATTAAGTGCATAACTTACGGTGTACAACTCCTCCACTGAATGAACTTGATAGGATTATTTTTGGTCAGCAGAGGATCAGTGTCAGTGTTAGACCTGGGTCTAATTTCCAGCATCGTGTAGTTTTGGAGTTTTTTCTTTAAAAAAACTCACAAAGTCAAGGTAAATCAGCCAACATTGTGCTGTTATGGCTCAAACCTTTAAAGGCCAGGTCTCAATTTGAAAAATGTGAACTTTAAACCTTAACGTAACGTTATATAATACAAGATAGTAAAATTATGAAAAAGATCTGTTGTTGGCTCACTTTCGGCTTTTTCGACATGATACCGCTGGAGGAATTATTCATTAATTATCAATCAATCAAGTACTTTACCTATGTATAATTCGGAAGGGTACTTAAGTATTTCCATTTTATGCTACTTCCACTCCATTACGTTTGAGAGGGAAATATTGCACTTTGTGCACCACATTTATTTGAGGACTATACAGTAGTTTTTAGTTACTTAGTTACCTAGTTACCTTGTTTTTGTCTTAAAATTATGGCAACAATCACTAAAAACTAGGGCTGTCAGCGTTAACGCGTTAATCGCGATGCGATTTTTTTTAATCGCATGCCGGCATTTATTAATTTATTTTACACTTCACTCGGCTTTGCGTTGTGCCTAACAGGTTACTATTTTGACCCTTTGCAGCACCGTTCCTTATCATCAAGCTGCCACTTCCTTGCAACACACCCTGCTGCTGCAGGCTGCAGGCATGATGGAGAAAGACACTGCAATGAAATCCTGAATGGCGCTTTTTATTTTCCACAACTCCCGGACGGCTCGTAGACAAGTCAAAAGCCATATGCACATTGTGTAAAGCCGAATTAAAATATCACCGAAGCACGTCACGCTTGAGCTACCACCTACGGAGCTAAGCATAGTAGTACAGTTAACGTGACGCTACCTGCTAGCATGCTACCCACCAACCTGGTCTCACGGCAGTTCGTGTAAATGTCACGTTATTTTTAATCTATTGATACGTGTTCACTGGGACGTTTTTCTTGTTTTTTTTCGTGGTGGCCAGCACGAAATACCCTACGGGTAAAGGACGCCTCACACGCCGGGAGACGGCCGAAAAGGACGCCTCATATGCCGGGAGGCGGTCGCTGGGGACGCGACTACGGGGAAAGGACGCCTCACACGCCGGGAGATGGCTGCGGGGGACGCGCGACAATAACGGGATGGCGGAGGTTGGGTTTAGGAAAAACTCTACTGGGAAAGGACGTCTCACACGCCGGGAGACGGCCGCAGGGGATGGCCGCTGGGGATGCGCCACAATAACGGGATGGCGGGGGTTGGGTTTAGAAAAAACACTACAGGGAAAGGACGCTTCACACGCCGGGAGACGTCCGCTGGGGACTCACGACAATAACGGGACGGTTGTGATTAGGAAGACTACGGGAAACAGAACGCTGTTGTCCTGTGGATGAAACCAAATCCCAAAAAATTACTACAGCTCTTGCGAAATGGGTGGCAACTAACTGCAGACGTCGAGGGAGACAGTAGTTTTCACGGATACACGGCCTGTACGACACGGAGAAAGCAGCCACACTGGAACAGCTGCAAGGTGCTGCAAACGTTGTCTCATTAACCGGTGATCACTGGACGTCAGTGAGTAATCAACATTATTTAGGAGTTACTAAACACTATATTGACTCTAGTAAGGATAGGGAATTTTAGTTTTTTAGTTAGGTACTTGGAGGAATTGTGCAATACTGACAGATTCACACATTTTTCTTTTGTTACAGTAAATAAATAATTACAAATCTTAAAATCAAGTTCATAAAGTAACTTTCTTTGATTCCCAATCAAGATACACTGGTAAAAATTGCTTTTGATTGTTAATATGTACTTAAAAACTGTTCTGAAATGCAAAATAATAGAATTTTAATCATGTGATAAAATATGCGATTAATCGCGATTAACTATAGAAATTCAGCGGTTAATCGCGATTTAAAAAAATTAACCGTTTGACAGCCCTACTAAAAACACAGCAACCTTGCCGTCCTCTACCCGATTGACAGCCACCCTTTCTCGTCTTAAAATTACGGCAACAATCACTAAAAACTAGGGCTGTCAGCGTTAACGCGTTAATCGCGATGCGATTTTTTTTAATCGCATGCCGGCATTTATTAATTTATTTTACACTTCACTCGGCTTTGCGTTGTGCCTAACAGGTTACTATTTTGACCCTTTGCAGCACCGTTCCTTATCATCAAGCTGCCACTTCCTTGCAACACACCCTGCTGCTGCAGGCTGCAGGCATGATGGAGAAAGACACTGCAATGAAATCCTGAATGGCGCTTTTTATTTTCCACAACTCCCGGACGGCTCGTAGACAAGTCAAAAGCCATATGCACATTGTGTAAAGCCGAATTAAAATATCACCGAAGCACGTCACGCTTGAGCTACTACCTACGGAGCTAAGCATAGTAGTACAGTTAACGTGACGCTACCTGCTAGCATGCTACCCACCAACCTGGTCTCACGGCAGTTCGTGTAAATGTCACGTTATTTTTAATCTATTGATACGTGTTCACTGGGACGTTTTTCTTGTTTTTTTCGTGGTGGCCAGCACGAAATACCCTACGGGTAAAGGACGCCTCACACGCCGGGAGACGGCCGAAAAGGACGCCTCATATGCCGGGAGGCGGTCGCTGGGGACGCGACTACGGGGAAAGGACGCCTCACACGCCGGGAGATGGCTGCGGGGGACGCGCGACAATAACGGGATGGCGGAGGTTGGGTTTAGGAAAAAACTCTACTGGGAAAGGACGTCTCACACGCCGGGAGACGGCCGCAGGGGATGGCCGCTGGGGATGCGCCACAATAACGGGATGGCGGGGGTTGGGTTTAGAAAAAACACTACAGGGAAAGGACGCTTCACACGCCGGGAGACGTCCGCTGGGGACTCACGACAATAACGGGACGGTTGTGATTAGGAAGACTACGGGAAACAGAACGCTGTTGTCCTGTGGATGAAACCAAATCCCAAAAAATTACTACAGCTCTTGCGAAATGGGTGGCAACTAACTGCAGACGTCGAGGGAGACAGTAGTTTTCACGGATACACGGCCTGTACGACACGGAGAAAGCAGCCACACTGGAACAGCTGCAAGGTGCTGCAAACGCTGTCTCATTAACCGGTGATCACTGGACGTCAGTGAGTAATCAACATTATTTAGGAGTTACTAAACACTATATTGACTCTAGTAAGGATAGGGAATTTTAGTTTTTTAGTTAGGTACTTGGAGGAATTGTGCAATACTGACAGATTCACACATTTTTCTTTTGTTACAGTAAATAAATAATTACAAATCTTAAAATCAAGTTCATAAAGTAACTTTCTTTGATTCCCAATCAAGATACACTGGTAAAAATTGCTTTTGATTGTTAATATGTACTTAAAAACTGTTCTGAAATGCAAAATAATAGAATTTTAATCATGTGATAAAATATGCGATTAATCGCGATTAACTATAGAAATTCAGCGGTTAATCGCGATTTAAAAAAATTAACCGTTTGACAGCCCTACTAAAAACACAGCAACCTTGCCGTCCTCTACCCGATTGACAGCCACCCTTTCTCGTCTTAAAATTACGGCAACAACTGTTAAAAACACTGCAACCTCGCGTTCGTCTGTACCCAGCATGGTTGTGCCGCCAAAGTTAAATAGCATGTTTCCCTTTGGAGGAAGTCAGACTTGCGTTTTCTGTCAAACAGTATGTCACGGTGGCTGTAAACCGTCCCGGAATGGAAATTTCAAAGGACAAAATACTGCCTTTAGCATTGTCGTCAGAGAAGATGTTAACTTGTTTCCTTTATATCTGGTGACATATTGTGGTAATTCTTTGATTTAATACAGTAAATATATTACATATTGGACCTTTAACTTAAGGAATGTATCAGAATACTTCTTCCACCACTTTATGATACCACAGTTTATTTTAAGTGAAAAAAAATTAGGATCAATTTACTTTTCTTAAAAGTACTTGTGTAAGTGATATAAATCTCACTTTTATCTCTCTTGCTCACTCGTGTTATTAGTCATTCATTTGATCACTTGCCGCCTTTCATTTTCTTCTGTACATACTTTCACACACATACCTGTACTATTCCTCACTGGCTAACTGGCAAACTGTAGCTTTTTACAGATACAAATATATTTAACAGTGTTGAAATTAAGTTAAAAGAAATGAGAATGAAAGGTTCTTGGGAAAACAATGCACTGTATTTTACTCATGTAATGAAAAAACCCAGCTCAGTGCCAGTCAAAGAGATTGATTTCCATGTTCACAGGGGGGTCAGCTTTTGTATCAAAGACGCTGAGATGTGATTTTGATTATGACTGCTTCAGTGCCACCCTACTGAGATGATGTTTTTGGTTGCTGTCTCAGACATTTGAAATTGCTTAAATAACACAATGAACTGACAGTCAGACGTCGAAGAGAGTATATAAATGAATCTACCTTTTAAATTGTAACTTCAGTTAAAGAACCAGTGTGTAGGATTTAGGGGCAGCGCCATGTTTCTAGAGTAGCCCAGAAAAGACAAACCAAACACTGCTCTAGTTTAGGGCTTGGTTTACGTTACCTGAAGGCCACCATGGGTTCAACTACATGCTTGAAAAGGTAGGTGTGAGTGGAGGGGTATTCAATTGGTTGCAATCTGCAACCTCACTGCTAGATGCCAATACATTCTACACACTGGTCCTTTAATGGGTGTTTGTATTGTGTGTAGAGTTTACAAAAGTTGTGTCACTGTAGAGCAATTGTTGTGTTAATGGGAATAATGAAATGGCAGTGATATTCTTAGATTTCTCCCTTGTAATGCAACAGAGACGTCTCAATGCTACTGTGAAGACATCCAATTAAAATCTGAAAATATGGCCTTTGAGCTGGAGGTTACTGCTCCCAATGGTGTTCTACAAACAATATATTAATGGACAAATGTCTGTCGATGGAAATAATTGTCATTTACACTGTTCAATTCAAAGGCTTTGTGTCTGTGACTCCAAATAATGGCAGACCTAATTGCAAACTCAGTATTTTGTGCAGTAGTGTGGTTTTGGTTGTACAGTTTGATATGGTAGCAACATAATACTTTGATTAAGAGCCAGTTTCCAATTAGAGGTGGGAATCTGTCAGTTTTGTGGTCCAATGAGATGAGTTGATAACGCTTTGTATACTGTAGGGTAGTAAAACTGTGGCCAGTGAGGATACATGTAAAAATCCAAAACTATATGAGTGTATTCCAGTGCTGTCTATGATTAACTTCCTTCTCAAGATCTATGGCGTCAGTTGTATGTGTGTATAATTAATCACCCCAAATTAAATTCATGGTGATGAAGTCATTCTGAGATTGATCAGTTGTAAAAAGTGTGGTCACTGTAAATCAGTGGAGCTGTCACACATACCTCAGTCATAATAGTTATGGTTAAATACAACGGGTGCTCCAACAGTAAACTGACCGACATTTGGTCTACGAATGCTTTACACCTTGTATGAATTAGTTCAGCTTTGCCTCCATGTCTGTAATTACTGCCCCCATCTGAATGGGCTTAGCAGGCTAGTGTGAAGGAGTCCCAGTGGGGCCCAGCGTGGGTCTTTTAAGCTTTGTATATTCCAGCTGTGCCATTTCCAAAAAATGTATTACCGCCTTGCAGCTCTGGTAAATGTCATGCCATTCTCTCCTGTGTGGGAGGAATTACAGCCATGGCGGTGGTCAAAGAACTCCAGCCCTGAAACCAACAGGAGGCCGGGCATTTTGAGAAATGGGAATAGATGAGCAACATTTTGTTCCTGTTTCCCTTTCTTTACTTACTTTGAAAATGGAAGAGAAAGAGGGAGATTATAATAAAATGGAATAGATGTTACAGACTTTGCTCGATTTATGAACCGAAGACATGCAGTAATAATAGGTGCGTCTCTAACTTTAACACTTTGGTTGAGGTTAGGGACAGATTGTGGTTTTAATTAAAAACATGTCCTGTCTTGTGATCATGTCAGCATTGACTTTTACTGAACTATAACCAAGTGCTTAACGAAAACAAGTTGTCATGTTTTAGTTGCTACAAACGGATATTGTATTGTTGTGCTCTGATACGAATAGGGAGAACTAATGAAATATGTTGTCACTAAAAGTTTTGCAGATATCTTTTTATGAACATTTTGCGACTTTGCAGGTATATTCATTAAAAATGTTTTTCAATGATGCAGATGATGCTCCTTTTCCCAATACCTCTTTTTGGAAAAATAATTTTTGAAGATACAAAACAGATTATTTCAGATTATTGTTGTTGGGAAAGACTCCCTGTGATACTATTAGTCCAATCAGAAGATAATCCTCATTCCCGAAGCCTTTTCTCTCATAAAAAGGGAAAATTAAATACTTTGCCAGAACATAAACCCCACATTTGTTTGTGTAGTCAGTCAAATACTCACACTCTCCTGTCAGACTCTTGAAAGTGGTCCGAATAATTTTCTGTCAGTTAGCATGTTTTTGTTTGTTTTTGAGCTCCTCCTCATCTGTGAAACCTGCTAAATTCTTGGCAGTTTGACAGATGTTTCGGCCCCTTGTCTGTGTCTGCAGTAAAGACGTCAGAAGGCAATTTCCACAGGAATCTATTTCCTCCAACACACGTTGCACAAGCCCTAAGAAACTCCTGTGGGTTACACTTGGCTAACTAAACACTCTCAGGGCTGAATAACTCTGACACATTATAAACTTACTTTAAAAAAAGACTCGCTAGACTAGCAATATTAAGGCTACAAACAACCTGTAATGCACTGGTATTGTCTCAAATATTAATGTTGTGAAAACGTAATGTCTAAATGTTGTGTAAATGACTTCGCTGTGACTTCCCTGTGTCATGTTGCATATTAACAGATAGCTGATCACACTTCAAAAGAGTGGATGTTGGTTTTTAAAGATTATCTCTCTGTCTCATCTCATTTGATTATCACTGAACATTACGTTGGGAGCTTGAGTTTTGCTCATTATCAAAGGTGCCCCACCAAAGAGGTATTTAGAGTGGCTTAGCTCTGTGGATGATGTATGTGTTTATGTCATGCCACACTGAGCCTGAGGAATGACTTGAAAACTAGAATGAATGAGCCGTTGTGGTTTATATAAAGACAAAAAAAAAAACACCAGATTGCCAGAGGCAATTGCAGTTTTTTGGCTGCTTGGTAATCTCCAAGCACATAAAATGTTGCAAAACTTAAATGGCATAAAGCAATACACACATATAGTCTTTTTTTTCATTAAACATCATTAAAATGAAGCTCAAAGTGTATTTGAAATGTGAAGTTATAGATGTGTTCCAGTTCGGAAAATAAAACCGAAAGATCAAATGAATAATCTTTCTATGCCGAGGCAATTAGGCAAGCAAGGAGGTATCCCATGTGCCAAAGGAGTGTGTATTTTTACTCAAAAGTGAGCATTCATCATATCACAGCTTGTTTTCCTGATCAGCTTAAAGTGTCCCTTAGGTGATTCTTCTTTAAAGACATTAATCATGGATGCTTATTTCACATGACCTGCTGATACCAGGTTTCTTCATTTATCTCAGGAAGGAAGACTCCCCCTTGTGCACGGTCAAATACTTGCACCTGATCCCTCTGAACCTCAACAACAACCCCCCTCCTATCCAGCTCCTCCCCCAAATGAAGAGGAATAACTGCGAAATACACTGTACACTGTTTTTTTTTTTTTTGTCATTTCTTATTACACATATACATACAGAGTCCACATAATACTTTAGACAACATGCTAACAACAGAAAATGCAACATTTAACAAATAACAGCACTGAAAAACATTAACATTTAGTACGAGCACAAAGAAATAGTTAACTACACCAACATTTGATGCAACTTCTCTATTGCTGTCTGTAGTAAATTGCCGTTTTCACTGTCTGAAAAAAACTATTTCCTTGGGGATTTTTCCAAGATATAGAAACACCTGACTAAGTGTTTACAATAGTAAATGCCAATGCTTTCTTGCTGTCAAATGTCAAGTTAATATTGAGTAATGTAATTCAGGTTTAAAATACATATACATGAATAGTTCAGCTAACTGTGGAAGTTACTATATTTACACTATATGTACCGTTATTACATTAATAAAGGTACATTTGTTGAACATTGACATTAGTCCATTTCAATGCAATTCTGTGTCAATGGGAGCAATTTGCAGTTCCCTTCAAAAGAAGATACCTCTTCTCCCATAATGAGGGATTGAGATTTAAAAGTTGTCGTTATACAGTAAAATATCTAACATCTATCATGTACTTAAAAAAAAAACCTAATAACCATGGTTTAAAATGACTTTTTTTCAAAAAGTATTCATTTGTCGCGGCTATATTGTAGGTACATGTAGATCATATGCATTATTGTAGTGTATGATCTCATTGCTTTAATAGTTTGCAACGTTTTCAATAAAGTATATCATGTAGTTTAGTCAGACCACCAGTTTTATCCGTTAAACATCCAGAACGTACTTTATTTACCTTTTAAGTCAGAACTGCATGCAGAGACATGACAAAAATGCATCCGTTAATTTGTTTTACTCTAAGTATGAAAAATAGAGAAATTCCCAAAAGCAAAACTATCACCTTACAAGACAACATTTCTACTTAGAATTACTAACTAGTCTTGTAGCAGCAATAGTATAGAGAGGATACACAATTGAATACAACAACCCTACAATAGATACTAGGTTTGTTATAGTATTTCATTTTTGCTGAGACAGAAGTGTGAGAGAGAGTTTCCCAACCCTTGTACCTACTGAAGGTGGACATAAACTCACCACAATGTAATTTAATCTAATAACCCCAGAACGTGAGTTCTTAAGAAATGCTACAGAGTTAAATCAACAGCTATATGACACAACTGACTTTATTATTTACTGGGCTATATACTATGGGGTATACTGGGGCTATTTTACTTGATTGCATTATTTTATAAGGTGTTCCTGTTTCTCACCCTTATAATTCCATTATCTTATGTGATTAATGGGGTATTAAAAGTTATTTCATTGCCTTATGGCATTTGAAATTATACTGGTGAAAAAACACTGCTGAAGATTCTAGTCATTTTTCCAGACTGCTAGCTTGAATCGTCTGCACCTCCCAAACTTGAGGACACACAGCTACCAGGCAAAGAGTGTGTCTGTTTCAGAGGCTTGTATACAGGGAGGGTGAAACAAAGGTTATGGAAGCTCTTCAATATTTTACAGGGGAAACTCTCCCTTGCCATAATTAGACAGATTACCTGTTAGTCATGCTCCCGTGTGCAGAAATGTTTTTAAACTGCTCTATCCTCCAGGCAAATGGAAAGAAAAGTCAAAAAGAATTACACGCTGTCCGAGCAACAGTGAATGTGCCACAGCCATGCAAAGAAAAGAAAAAGACAGTAACTTTCTCATGTCGAGTAGTCATTAATTTTTAACTGGTTTGGAGTACAAAAGGTTTGGTTAAAAATTTAAAGGCCTTTTGGCTGACAGTGGCAGTCAGATGTCAAGACTGCGTAGAGTTCAATCACTACTATGCAGTCTGTTTGTGTAGCTCCACATTGGGTTCACAAACAGTGTTTACCATTTACATCTACAATACAGTACAATACAATGTAATACCAGACAATAACAAATGCTATTGAGACTTCAAAAACAAACAGGTTCCCATATGTAAAGTTACAGCAGGACCATCAGCTGTCATAACTGAAACATAACCTACCAAAACCATAAAGTGTTCTTTTCAGTCAAAGAGCATATGGTATGCTACTTTTGCACACATTTGCTGATGTTTGAACTATTACCAATCACATTTGCACTGATTTTAAGCATGCATGCATGCATTATTTTTTTTGATTTTGTCTTTTTTTTTTTTTTTATTGTGTCCACTTGTATGGTAGAACATTGGGTCATGGAGTTCACAGCATTTCATAACTCTGTGCTGAAGCACTGCCTTTTGAAATAGAAGAATCACCTAAGGGACACTTTAAGCTGATCAGGAAATCAAGCTGTGATATGAACAATTGTGACTTTTGAGTAGAAATACTCACTCTGAATCCTTTGGCACATGGGAGACCTTCCTGCTTCCCCGCTGTTTTATGTTATATGATGTACAAAATATAGATTATGATGACCAATTTATGTTTTGCACAGGTTGTTAAACATGCTGATAAATAAACTATAATATTTCTTTGGAAGTTTGTGTACAGCAAAATGACATGGCTGCGCTCTTTTTGATCTTCACGGAGTGTGTACCGTCACAGTGTACTGTACGTGGTAAACATTGTCTGACATTGTCTTTTGTTGACTTTAAAAATTGACCTCTTGCGACACGCATGTTTCTGTGCACATTTGTGTATTTGCTTCTGTATTGTGTATATTTCAGTGTGAGCGATTTCTCAACCTTTGTATCGTAGTATCATAGTGCTAAATTGCATATATTTTATATTACTGGAGATCATTTCCGATAGCATACCTTAATGTCCAGGTTAAGTTATTGTTACACGGTAATGCAGTTTTTAAAATGGTACACTTCGACGTCTGATATTTGAGAGCTGTGAGAGACGAAAGTTGTAAAATCACAACCCTCAGATTCATGAGCTATACATTTCCAAACACTGAATGCCCAGTCCAGCTTTTAAACTTAATCAGTGTAAGGTTGTTACATCCTCCTTGTGCTTTGTGAATGCTCTCCCTTTCGATCATCCATTAAAAACTAAAATAAAAAGCTTACATGCGAGATGTACTTTAAGGTATATTTGTTTCAAAAGGAGAGTTCACTTTCAAAGCTCATTGAAAACATTCAGTGGAATTAGATAGGCCTTGTTTATTCATTTATTTTTTCATTAAGTCAATTTTTTTTTGGCCACTTCTATTTGTGACCAGTAAGAATTTGTATCATTCTTGACAGCTACTATATTAAACGTGAAATTTTTTATTATAAAACTAAGTGAGAATTTCAGTTATCTGTCTATTCTTAAAATCACATTTCTTTGGGCGGTAGGAAATAAAGTCATTATGAGGTTTACCTTTCTTAAAATAAACGCCATTTATTATACTGCATTGTATGAAGTGAAAAAGTATTTCCCTCTTAGAGTGCTGGACTAATTAATCGCTTGCTACTTTTCCAATATAATCACTTATGCTATATTTAAACCAAGTACAGTCTGTATAATGTTTCCGCTGTTGAAAGCAGGACCATCTGTGTTGTAATTTTTTTGTTTTTTTTACTGATGACACCAGTGCTTCAGTTGCACAATGTTTCTAAACTTGGCCCAAGCCTGATGCAATTGCCTAGCTTGTCTAATGTTCATCTTTTCACCAAATGTTCTTGTTCCCAGAAGTGAATACTCAGGGGACTTCACATTAGGTCAGATGTTTTCCTGTCTATTTTCCAGATTGTTGTGTTCCAGATTAATTTGTGTCCATCGTGTTCAAGTTTGTAAAATATGTGTCACTGCGTGGCAGCATTTTGTGGCATAGTGGTGAGAGCATCATGCTGTGGTCGATGCTGCTGATGGATTCTTCTCTGCAGCAGGCCCTGAAAGGGTTGTGAAAGTAAAGGGTAACATGAATGCAACAAAATACAGACAAATCCTGATGGAAAAGTGGCTGCAGTCTGCAGGAAAAGTGCAAATTGAGAGACAATTTATTTGGTAATAATAGGACAAACGTGAGTAATAGCTTAAAAACACCAATGTTAATGTCCTAATGTGGCCAAGTCAGAGTTCTGACCTGTTTCCTATCACATATTATTGAAGCAGGACTCAAAAAAGCCCCTTTATATCTTCTGTGATTCAAACTTACAAAAACAATACAATGTGTAAATTTTTAGGTATGGTGAACACTATCATAGTATTTGGTCATGTGTACATGTGCCGTTTTATAAAACATATTTGAGGTCTAATCTATAATGCTTGCTGCAGTAAGGGGCAAATTAACCCTTGCCAATTAGACTTAGTCAAGATAAGGCTCAGATATTTAAATCACCAAACGGTGATTTCTGTCATCTTATATTCATCACGCACTGACACCAGGCACCTGCTTCGGGTGCTTTGATTGAATTTTATGGAGGTCAAATCTTAATGGCTGCAGGGCTTTTAAAAATAAAAGTATGAGTGAAATCCTGATGCAATATTTCATCTAGCAGAGACCAGATAAAGCCTAATGAAAATCGAGTGCATCACTGTACACTGTGCTGCTCGAATGGCAGCTGCACGCCTCCACACTTAGCCAATCAGTATGCAAAGCATCGGACAAGAGGCTCGAGAATCACAAGTCTTATGGAACTCCACCACAAAAGGGTTGAGGACATGCAAGTACCTTTCTCACACGTAACTAAATCATTCCTTTTCTCAGAGCAAGGAGAAAAGGGGAATTGCGTAAAGAGATGTCCGATCCAAATAAAGGAAAACATGCAATATGCAATGTCACTGCCAGGCTATCAGGAGACTCTTTCTTTTTAATCAAAGGCCCCCATCGTAATGTCCACAAGCCTTCATTTGCAGTGGTCTTTGCAGAGAGTTGCAAAACTGCTGGCATACTGAAAGCTCTCGCTCTCTCCCTGCTGCGATTCTCTGTAGATCATCTTTGATTGACCCAATTAGGTGAGTCCACCGGGTGATGCTTGCTGCTTATTAGTGTTTCACATTGGCTTAATCATTGGATGCAGTACGTGAATGAGGTACAGAGCAACCTGGCAGAGGGCTGACACAGGCTTCCTTTCAAGTGCAAATGAAACCAAATGATGGTAACCTCTGGTAACTCCAACAGCTGCTTTGAGTGCTTATCAAAACCAGTCTTAATACAATTTAATAGCTCACTGGTTAGGAGAAATATTTAAGAAACAGTAGGGCTATTGCTTGACGGTCATTATATAAATTTGCACGCAAGCAAGCAAGCCAATCAAATGTTCTCCCCAGTGACAGTTTTAAGTGTGTCAGCTAACATTTTTGCACATTATTTAAAATTTGCAGCATTGGTGAGATTCTTTCAAGTTATAATGAAGCAATATTTTATGAGATGAGCTGCAGAGAAGTGTGATGTGAAAGGAGCGAGCAGCAGAGCATTGTGCTAGAGATGCAGGTGAACTCCCTTGTGTGACGGATAGAGGGGAAAAGGTAATTTGTGAAGAGACCTACCTGCCAAGATGATGAAGAGTTCTCCTTTGTTGATTTTCCCAAAAGTATCTCCCAGTCATGAGTCATAAGAGAGCAGAGCTTACAGTGACACCTTGACTGGCAATCAGGGAGAGGTAGTCCATTCTTAAAGCTTTGTGTGTGTTTAAAAAAAATAATATCATTATGTTTTGATAGGAATTTTCTGTCATTTTCAGAGGCAATTCCTCTTCTCTGTGTGACATTGTTGCCTTTGGGCTTACTGTATGACAGTATTTGTAAATAGATAAAACTTTCCTTAAGGAATGCGATAGGCATGCAGTAACCTAGACAATAGTTTTGTATTTGGAAACAAAGAATCGAGGTGTATGTGCTGCTTGCTGTTTGAAACGTGAAGAGTGATTGATGTCTGGAACATTAACCCAGAGGTTCTATTTTGTATAGGCTTCGCCCTCTAAGGGCTATAGCTATTGGGTTTATCCCTTCGTGCATGCGCAGTCGTGAAGATTTTCTTTCCCGCCCTTGCATCCAGCACGGGCCTAAACTACGTCTGCAGATACTGTATATTACATGAGCGGAATCGTTGCTCTGCTCCCAGTTTTTCTTCAGCTAACAGTATGAAGACTTCTACCTCCAGTGGTGTTCGCCTCTGTACTGGCTGCCGGACTGGCTACAGCCTGCCGTCGGCTCTCCACCCCCCGCGGTGAGTCCTGCGCCCGCCTGCCAACTAAAGAGCTTCAACGGCGGGCGGATGCTTTTCTGGCTCTTTAGGTCGACGGTGAGGGGGATGGCCGCTGGGCAGACCCACAGGACCCCGGTGACACCCTGGATCTGCCGGGCACGAGTCCGCTGACTCGTCTCCCCCAGATGACGGCTCTCTCGCCGGTTTTCTCTCCTCCCCTCTGGGAGGACTGGACCTTGAGACGGGGATCGATGCCCTTTCACTACGGCTCTCCCCGTCTCCGAAACGGCCAGGGGCACCGCTTTGATGGTCTTCCCCTCTGCCACAGGCGGCTCCGCTCTCCACCGCTAGGGCTCTCTTCCTAGATCTGCCAGACATTATTAAGAATGCGGCAGACCAGAGAGGCATAGCGTTGCCGGCTGAACTCCCAGCCCCTGCTCGGGGCCTCTTGAGTGGGGATGTATATGTCCAGGAGCCGCCGTCCAAGCGAGCTCCACTCTGGCTGCGCTTTACGGAGCTTCGGCCGTTTGATGAGGAGGCGCTCTCCCAGCCTGGGAAACTGAAGGCTCCGGTCTCCTGCTACGCGCCGTTTACCCGGGTTCAAGGCGACACACACTTTTTAGTGTGTGATTATGTAAAGGTGTTGACGAGATACCAACCTTTCGTGAACTTGTGAATTTCGCCAGTGTATGTGAGCGAGACGCAAGTGACTGAGAGACGGAGGAGAGCAGGGAAAGGAAATGCAGCTGAACGAATACGCTACGTGTTTTAAATAGCGTTGAAAAAAAAATTTATAACGAAACGCAATGTGCGGTGCAATGCCGGTGATTGTCATCATGAATCAGTATTGTGTATTTTGGTTAAAAAGGAGCAATCATTAATAATTTGTTATATGGTTTTGCTATATATGTTATTGTTCTTAAATTATGCAACATAGCTAATTTACTACAATGAAGAGGAGAAGACATGCTAGTAGTAACCTGAATATTCCCCAGCCATGTTTACTGTGCTACGTTAAGCGTTAATTTTGAAATGATTGTAAAATTTCCGACAGCGTTTGAACTCAGCACTGGGGAAGCTTACTTTGCAGTTAGCTAACGTTAGCTAGTGATTATTAGCGCACCCCGCGGTGCCTCCGCCTCACACCCAGCCTCTAGGAGACTACTTCGCCGAGAGGAGCGCTGACAGCATGAAATTACAAAGAACTGACTCGTGACGCCAGCGACTGGCCAATCAACTTGCCCGACATACTGTTTTACTGGCCCTGGGCCATCGGGCCATTGCTTATGTCGAACCCTGCATAATGACAGTTTTATAATTATTTAAAGTGTGATAATGTAGGTATGAGCTAATTATTCAAGTCACTGCAAGGTATCTTATATTCAGACTTGTATATCTGTCCGAGCTGCTGTATGTTGCGTTATGTTATATTGAAAGCAGAGATATTTGCTGTTTGATTCAGAATTTAATCCTGCTCTCACTTAATGAGGGGACTACTTGTCAGTAAAATGACAAAATTTCAGTGGCATCCGTGTTTCATATGGTGATAGTTGTTTATGCAGAAGCACTTAAATATTTCAGAGAGATGTAGACAGGTGTTGTTTTAACAAACAGCATGCGCCTAAGCACATTCCTTAAGTGAGATGCAGTCAGGAACACATAAGGATCTCCGTATGTCATGAAGAGATGGAGGCTGGCCCAGAGGAACTCACACAGGTAGACTCTGTAAAATCAATAATAGTACTCTCTATGCATGTAT
Source organism: Sander vitreus (assembly GCF_031162955.1). Classification (NCBI taxonomy): domain Eukaryota; kingdom Metazoa; phylum Chordata; class Actinopteri; order Perciformes; family Percidae; genus Sander; species Sander vitreus. The sequence continues at coordinate 14,862,695 of NC_135863.1, forward strand.
AATGTGCTGTCAAACTTCATGATGGTGCTGCCTCCTCTATTGTTCCCAATAAAATTTAATTTGAAGTTGTAAAAGCTTCATGACACACCTTTTGAGCAAACTTAAGAGCTGTAGCGAAGTTGGAATCACAAAGCTTTCACAACACTTGGCTTATGGCTTTGATGTACTTCTTTTTATTTTTATAGCAATTATGTCTTATACTGTATTTATTTCTTAAATGGCCAAAGGAGATCCCTCATTCTGTTCAGCGATGAATGTCAGGCCAAGCTAAAGAAATTGAAAGCTGCCAGCAGATCTTGAAAAAAAAAGAAATAAAGTGAAACTTATCATCGTTTTCTGTTTAAACAACCTGCCTTTATGTTGTGAATAGAACTACAACTACAACTATCTGAAGTGACTACTATTCACTTCTTGATACAGTGTCTCATTCAAATGCAAGAGCTGTTTGATGCAACAAGAACTGTATTTATACTCTATAGAAATGTATACTTTATACTAGAAACTTATCTTGACATGTAGGAAATACAGTACCAGTTGTGGGTTTATGAGGGACAACAGTACAATAGTCAGAAGCTGTGTTGCAATAGATAGACACTTCCAAAGAGTGTTTTCAATTTTTTTTTTATTACTATAGGTTTCTCGTACCATTTTAAAAATATATATATATATATTAATATATTAATACTCTGTTTTGGCAGCCAGTCTTTCACTCATCATGCTAACTACTCAGTTCTTCTTATGTTTATTGCAAACAAATTTGTGTCATTGCTAATGGAAGCTAAAATGCATAGGTTCTGCTGCACCGATGGATATATAGAAACAGTTTAACACTAGATTTAAAAAATATTCAAGCTTTTATAGTTTGAATGACTTTTAACAGTCTGTCATTTATTCATGTGACAGATTTTTGTATTATTATGTTAACTATTTGCATTCTTCCAGTGTTATTTGTTACTTGAAATATCACCAGTGCTGAAAAAAACAACATTTGCTCTATTTGGTACCCATAATGCGGTCTGTCAGAGGAGTGACGCCCTCTCACAGTTGTCAAAAGTGCTCTGTCTCGTGTCTCCCCTCGGACTGCATTAGTGTCAGCGTGCGCTCTGCTCTCCTCATTGTGGGTAATCATTGCTTTGTCTCTGGTGCCCTGACACACACCTCACTGCATGCAACTTCCGCAGTCCCACCGGCCCCCCCACCACCAAATCTCTTGCCGTCCCCTGCGCCACTGAACTGCACTCGCCTCACACCTAAAGGGATTGCTGTCACGTTGAAAAGGCCAGGCTTGCTATGCCTGACAACTTGCGTATTTGTACACCGCAATGCAAATGTTTCCCCACTGATATTGTTTTGTCACTTAATGGTGACCCCCACTAGTGCGCCATTAAGAGCTTGGCATTCCACAGTCTCACAGAAACAAGGCATTTCTGTAAACTTGTCCCCATAGGACATTTTCAATACTTGTCCTTCTTGTTATCTATGTGCTATTGTGTGCTGCACAAACCCATTTTCTGCTTTAATCGTCCCCCGCTGCATGATTTCGCTGGGAACCCATGGGGGGGTGACAAGAGCCCTTCCCCACTTTCTTGCTGAAAAGTTTCTCCTTTTGTCTATGGCCTTATTTCTGTGTTAAGATGGCACCTGAGAATAATCCCGGGGGTTTTGACATAAATGGAATTCAAATTAACTGGATTAAATGCTATAATCATAACAGGCATAGTAACTATTACAACTTTGCTTATGTTTTGATCATGTCCCTCATTTTATTCACTACAATCAGCTCGGAATAAAGGAACTTATTTTGGACTAAAGCTGTAAATGGAATCAGATCTCAGATATTAGCATGCTGCCCTACAAAGGGAAATAAAATCTTATAATTTAAAAAATACACTTTAAATGGAAGTTGGACAACTTGTTTATAACTCCAATTAATCTGAATTTGCAAACTTAATGTAATTGATGTGACCTAAATAAAACTCATATTGCATTCGAAACAATTTATGTTGAATATGAACAGTAATAAATCATGTGTTCTACTTTCCAATGCAGTGTGCAACATATGAGCCATATGGTACCATATTCTTTTCCTGCCACATAAGGGATTGGCCTGTCTCCATGGCGCACATAGTTTACCCTGTTACCTGTCACCACCTCAGCTTTGAGAGACTTTGTGTCAGCAATCACTGTCACGAGTCACATGGTTATGAATAAATTCTAGTGGTAATGCTTTGAGCCTTTCTCTTCTCTTGGTGGTGTGCAGGCAAAGCTGTCACGAAGCCCTTTCGAGTTTCACTTTTTGGAAACAATCATTGGCTGAGATTTTTAAGGATCTTCTTGTAACATTTTTTACATCATTATTGTAATTTAGCCTGCCGTGTTGACAGCCACGGCAAAAATATCATGGTATTGTAAACCGTTATCAATAAAAACACTCAAAGTTGGAGAGGGTTGACTTGCCCTTGAAAGTTAATAACTGTTATTACAATGTGTAAAGCAACGCATTTTCACAAATATAGGGATTTCAAATTATTTAGCACACTTTTTTTGTGCACTGATATCAAGTTGTGTGTGCGGCGCACGGGTAAGCAAGGCTTTCTTGTCAAAGTGTGAATTGTTCACCAAAGGTCAGAACGATTAATTGAATGTATTCCACTTTTCCATACGAGTGTTCTACTACAGTGAGAGGCCTTGTCTCCATTTTATGCGAAAGTTGAGATGTGTCAAGAGAAAAAAAGTATGCTGTCTGTTGAAACCTTGCTGCTTTCAAGGACATGCCATACATAACACATAAATACCTGGTGGGATATGTTTTTTCCCGTAATAGTACATATTTTACAGTATATAGAATGAAGTGAATCCTGTTTCCTCCCCTTTTTAATTAATTGTGAAGACTATGATACTTGCATACTTATGTGGACGCACTTTCTAAATAGAGGGGAGCAGAGGAGCCATATGGTGTTGTCTGACATGAAGAAATTAGGCCACCAATGCTGTCTGTTCATTGTCATCAACCTGGCCACCTGCTTTGCTTCTGCTGCAGGTAAACTAGTGTAGACTCCCTCCCACTGCCGCCTCCGCAGTCCAACTTGTTATATCTTTATAAAACAAGCTTTAACAGAAAACCAAACTATTCAGTGGCAAGTCTTATTTTGATACAAATTAGCTTGAGAGGCCAGCGGAGGTTGTCTGGCTTTACTCCAGAGTTCAGTAATTTCGTCTAATATTCAAAGTAAACAGATATGTTTGTCTGTGGCTCGAACGTGATGATACAGATGGTTAGATTGGCCCCTGCCATATCCTCTCAGGTTGTGTCCTTGACGTAGGGATTCTAGGTGGTAGTGCCAAAGCCCACACACTGAGTAGCCTTACTTTTAAAACATCGTCCAACAAGCTTTTTTTATTCCACCATAGTAAACAGAACTTTTTTTTTCTGTTCTTTGTGCTTTCCTTTGAGACAGACTTACATGCACACATTTGACCAGAGCCTTCAAGACTTTCTCACTCTCGGGTAACCTTGCTACTCTTTGTTTGCAATGTAATCATTTACTTAAATTTAGTGGGTTGTGTTATTCTGGTAAGAAAACATATGGTGGGACTAAAGCTCAGGCTCTCAGTCAGTAGACAGTTACTTAGGTCGCATTACAAGCTGCTGGGTTCCACTCAGAATAGACACATTTAAAGCAGACCTCAATGCCGAGAGAACAACCTCTGGGGACAGACTACACACTCTTCCTGAGGCACTTAATTTTTTTTTGGTGTCTGAATTAATTTTTCATCATTGTGCTCTAGACTCAGCGAGGCTCCATGGTTTCACTGATCTACAGTGAAGCGAACTGTCATATCCATTTGGCAACCACTCACAGGCTACACCCAGCTGCTATGTTCGTGGCTTTGGTACGGTGATACAGATAGTTATTTAGATTGTCCTCTGTCGTATCAGCGTAGTCTGTGTCCTTGACTTTTGGATGCTGGGAAAAAGTGCCAAAGCCCACACAACAACAGGCAGCCTTAGTTTTAATACTCCTTCCAACTATCTCTTAACTCTTGCTGCCAATACCGAATCCCATTACATTTGACTGGATACAATTTTTGCTTTGAATGTTTACCTAAAAAACTGTAAAATGGTAATATTCACCAATTTTCGCACATTATCAATACTGTTTACAATTGAATTAACTGATATTCATTTCATCTACCCCATGTTATGATATGGTGAATGCCTGAATATACATAATCTTTCAGATTTCCTTCATCTTTTCCTTTTATTGCCTTTAAATTGCAGAACCTGACCAGGCAAAATACAGCACACCATTGTGTCTTGTGAAAACTGTGTAATGTATTATTTCTATTATCTGACACAAAGCTCTAAAGAGGCTTGCCAAAAACCTTTGGTCCAGACAAAAGATGGGAATTGGCACACGTTAAAGCCATTGGGTAGAAAGAGTTGAAAGGTCCCCTCAGTTGACTTGGCCCTATCAACTGTCAACAAGTCTTCTAGGCCTTTGCTTGAACCTTGAATGTGCTGGATTCCGGCCTCTTTCTGTTTTTTTTTTGCAGGGATGTTTTTACTCACTGCGGCCCCACGGAGCCTTAGGAAGGATTAAAGATTGATGAGAGCTCTCAGAATCAGTTTATTGCTCCAGAGATCCTCGCATGTGTTATGAGTGGGAAGATTGTGTTGCTGCTTTGCCTCCTAGAAGTTCATGAGGCTGGTGCAGCACTGAAGTGGTTGACAATCAAGGTTAGATTGTTTTTTTCTTTTCTTTTTGCACAGTATATAGCCTTTGGATTGCCAGAGAGCTGTGAGTAGCAACAGTACAGTATATTCTGATGAAAAATGTGATGAAATGCTTGTGCTATCAGGAAGAGAAGCATTCATGTTTCCACACTCATGCATTTTGCCTGACTTCAAAGTTGATAAGGGCTACCCTCACTCACTATTGCAGATAATACCTGGACCATGTTGAATGAATTTCCACTTTTGCTGCACTACATCTGTCTAAAAAGAACATGAACTGTATCAGTTTAGCTTCAGTGAGGAATATAATGCATTTCAATAAGGCTGGATTGTGAGGTACTTATGTTGAGACTTAGTGCTGTTTATGAAATCGTATGAGGACATACAATACATACAGAAGTTAGTGAGCCCATAAGAGTGGAAAAGCTAGTTTATCCATCCACATATTTATGCACATTTTAAATTTGCACCTCAGTGAAAACGCTAAATAAATTAAAAATTAAAGTCAAAATATTTCAAAAACTCTTGGTGTATTAGTTGGTGTATTATTAAAAGCAAAATGAAAAAGTCCTTTAATGCTACCACTCCATAGAAGAGATGAAAAATTCCTGCAGATGAAAACATCAGATCTGTTTGGAGCGATGAGGAGACGTTTGTTTAAAGTTTGACTGCAGCCTTTTATCTTGTTGCGCCTTCTTTTTCTGCAATAGTTTAATAGCACCCAACAGGAGAATTAGTGCGCCCAACACCTAATATTCGTGGACAAGCTTTTTCTGGAGCTTTCACAGCATCTCACAGTATTAATCGGCACATGGTGTTAGCTCAGTATGAAACTTTATTTTTATTTTAGTACGGGGATTTCACTGACAATTTTGTTGTCTGTGGTCTAATTGCTTTTCCTAGTGTTTCCACCCTGCCACATATTAAAGATTAACACAAAATATCTGTAACTTCAATTTAAATATGTCTGCAAAAACTCATATCTGTCAAGCCTTAATGGATGTATTTGAAGCAGACCTGAAGCCGTGATAGAAATCTCTGTGGGGACAAATAAGAGACTGTATTACAACACATTAATTTTTTGGTGAGTTTAATTTTTCATCCACGTGCTATAGACTCAGCATGGCTCTGTAGTTTCACTGATGAACAATGGAGAAAACTGTCATCTCTATTTGACTACTCACAATCTACACCCAGCTGCATCCTACGGCACGGGGTATAAGGAGGAAGGGGGGCCTGCTAACAACACAGGGCTTTATTACCTGGGAAATTAATGATCTGAGAGACTAAGATGTAATAGCTGAACCATCTGCAAGAAATCATCCTAGAGAGAATCCACTTTCTATCCAGTTTCCTATCTGTATCTGTCTATTCAGCCATAATGCTCTAGGAACATAAATCAGTGAGCTAATTCATACTGTTAAGGTGAAGACACCACAGTTAGCAAACACAACCTTATGATTGATTACCTGCAATTATAGTTAAGTAGGTTAAGTTAAGTTATGCTTTGAGATTTGTTTTGAGGCTGATGTTTGCTCCTAATAATTTTTAAACGTGATTACTGACTGGAATTAGAAATATATGTTCCAAAAATATATGGATGTTTTGTTGTTTTTGTTTCTGCTTTTCCCACTTTTTGTCATAATACTGTTAAAATCTGCAGTATAATGTTGTGTGAGCTACTGGGAGAAGACTGGAGCTCAATGAAGTTGTAGTTGATGGTAGTGGTGCAGGCCTGGGTTTCTATGTTGTGGTAGAATGGTAGAGCTGGGCCATTGGTGATTGGCTGACAGGGCGTTGGAAAGAGCCAATAGGAGCGCTGTGCTTTATGTGTAGCGTGCACGCACAGTGAAGAAGCACCCCCATTTGCACAATTGTAGGATTTACCCTCCTGGCTCCATCTTTAGCCCTGTTGGGGCTCACTAGTCCACAGTTTTTACAGATTATAAACTACAGAACCGGACCACAATGCCACAAGGCTTCAGCAGTGTTCTACTTTAATAGCAGATTTTCTCCATAAACCCTGAGGATCCTGTAGCTGGATTTTGTTGCACTGCTACTGTATGTTCATGATCTCTCCTATGAAGTAGGCATTGTGAGCTCTGAGTCGGGAGAAAGGACCTGATGAAAATCAGGCATTTGCACCATGGCTGGGAAAAAAGCTTTGGCCTTTCACAGTAAAATTTAAAATGCAGATGATCACACTATGGGAATGGAGCCTAACACCAAACTTTCTCCAACTCAATTAATTGCCACAAGAGTCCATGCTGTATTTGCAGAATTTGAAACCTAACAATTTAGCCCTAAGAAGGCAATTTTCCCAATATTAAATAATAGGTTATTAATTTTATAAATTCTATTATTGCCTAACTATTCAAACACGGTAATACATGATTTGCTAACTTGCGAGCAGAGGAAATGAAATGGTTTGGTCAGATTTGAACAAAACCTGCTCACAGTAGCGATAAGTGTTTAATCTTTTTCAGCAGTATTTTATTTTTTTGTTGGTTAGACATCTCAGAATTTCACATGATAAAAATATCTTCAGCTTCCTGTAAAATCACTTCAACAACCCACAAAGTTCTCCCCAGCTGCTAATCATATCCTCCAGACCTTCCACGCCTCTTTTAGTGAGACCATGTTGGAGCTGCTGTTTGTCACGTCTTATGAACACATCCTCACCTCAACATCCTTGTCCTTTTAATTGAGTTGTTAGCCAGACTGCCATTCAGCCTTATATACTGTACATGTCCCCTTAGCTGACAGAATGCAGAACCACGTGGTTCCTCATATGAAAAGCTCTGACCTTTCTTTTGTGGAGCAATCAAATGGGGCTGTCTTGGTCCTTGGCTCTGAATAATTAATTCCTCCCCTCAGTAGGAGTGTTTGCTAAACAGTGGGGTCCTCTGCAGTTCACTTTTTCTGCACCACTGCCACTGCACCCGAGGGGAGAGACGAATGTACGCTTTAGTCAGACGTAAGATGTGCCTTTCAGGAAAAAGAGAGACAGTCAGGAGGTATTTTATTTTTTCTCTGAGGAGAAAAGACAACGGCATACAAAGGAACATATAGTGAGCAAACTTTGCATAATTCTTTGCTCCTCTATTTACAACAGTGGGACTATTTGTTGTCAATTAGTTCAAACTTGGACTTTGGGTTTTATTTTCAAAGATTTAGCTCCTTATCATAGCAATGTGTGTGTGTGTGTGTGTGTGTGTGTGTGTGTGTGTGTGTGTGTGTGCGCTGCTGCGATACATTTCTATGTAATGTCAGCTTCCTTGCTAACGTACCATGACAAGAGGTTATTTGGACTTTAGAGTCCTAATGTAATGGTCAGCCCTGGAGTGGATTGGTTTGCAGGACAGCCCCAACCTAAACCATTTGTTACTCCTGCTGTCCTGCCTCCGCAAACCAATCCCCTGCGAGGGGGGCCTAATGTAACGCCCCCTACTGCATTTGCCTCGTAACAGCGTCATCTCCACCCTCAGTATACACTCTTTCATCATCCATAGAGGAATAATATATTGTAGGGAGGTGCTCCTGAACCGTCCTCCACTGGCAGTGTGTGTGACAGCCACTTTGATCTCAATGTGAGAGGCTGAAGCTCTGGGAGAAATTATCAATGAGATGGGGAAAGAGAGGAAGACAGGAATAAAGAGAGGAGGTGGAAATGGTACATAGTGGTGTGGTGTGCTGTGTGTGTTGGGGGTGTGAAAAATGGCCCATCCAATTAGAACATGATATTTATTATTTAGTACCCACGGCTTATGAACAAATTGAAATGGATGAAAAAAAATGTGACAGCATGTATATAGTAATTATTTGCTCCTCAGTGCTCTTAAATTATAAACATACAATAGAAGTTGCTTTTGTGGCAAGTTATTTCCAAAATTCGTTGCCTGCAAATATCTAGCTCAATGTACTGTATGCAAGGGGGCAGTACAGGACTTCATTAGAGGAGACAGAAACCTCCCAACTGCTCAACTTGCATGAAAGCTTCATTTAAGCTAAACCCTGTGATGAAGCATTATCAGTGATCCAGCTCCACATTGGCGCTGCATAAAAGCCAGTGGATTCTGTCACAGAATAAATAATAACCTAACCTACTTTTCACTGGAAAATATCAGATGATCAAACGTACAGTGTATTTGTGGCGTATTTGTCATCACAGAATGGTGAAATGATGATGCAACCCTTGTTTATTTATTCATATTCATAAAAGCAGACCAGTGTTTTTTTTTTTTTTGGCTCTGGCGAGTCCATTTCTACAAATTAAAGTATACGTTTGACAATGTATTTCAAGCATTGTTGACACACTGCTCTTTCACTTATGAATGAGATATGCACATATTGAGCCACCTTGTTAGAACTGTATTAAGAGGAAGAGAACGTAAATCAAATGTAACATAAAAATACATTTATATAGTTGAGCATGAAAGTTCATTGTTGACATTTGGTCAAACTATATTTATATAGTTTTATTTTGATTGACCTACTTATGACTCTTAAAAAAAAATCTCACAAAACTATATATCCATATCTGAAACAATAGCACAACAACAACTATTTTAAAAGAAACCTCTAAGAAAAAAAAAAGAAGACAATCACTGAAATATAAAGCATTTTACTGCCTTTTATAAAAAAAGAAAAACACTTCTTGGTACATCTGCATATGAAAAATTGCAGTGTAATGAAGTCATATTATACCATTAGAAATGTTATTACGGGTGTAGGGAGGGCGTTGTTTTTTCCTAGGGAGAAGTCTGATGGTTCTGTCCTTAGAGTTGCTTTTAGACCTGATCTCATCTGTTTGGCATGAAGGGGGAGCTGTGGCTCCTCCTGTCTGACCAAGGTTACAGCTCCGGGGTTCACTGTGTGTCTCACACATTTTCTCACACTTTTCTGGCTGCGCTGTGCCACATTGATTTAAATGTATCTGTTGAGGGGAAAATAATCAATGCAAATTCCCTGGCAGTACAGCCAACAAATAAGACGTCTGATTCATCAAGCGGACATTGCTATAAAGACCACTCTTTCTCCTTTGTTCCATTTCTCTCTCGCTCTCTCTCTCTTTCTCTCTCTCTCGCTCTCTCTCCCTCACCTCTGGGCCACTTCACCCTTATTTTACTCCGTTCACCTTTTTCCGTCTAAAACCTCTTAGCCTGAATTAGTGGACGCAGCTTCATACACCTATGGAATTGCAGCATAGATATTTAATCAAGGTAGGTGCATATATACTTATCAGATATTTTAAGTAGCTGTTGTTTTTTGTTCTTATTTGTTAACATTTTTGGCAACATGGAATGGTGGGGGGGAAAAAATACAGCCATTCTGTCAACTTTTTCTCATCTGTTTTTAATATAGACTTCAATATATAAAGAATCAAAAAAGATTTAATATCAATATATTTTTTAAATTTCATTGTTAAGAAAGTTAATTTGAAACATGCCCCTAGATCCTAACCACATTACAATGAAAGTAAGTCAACATGTTAAACAGGAAGGAAGTCTCACCTGACACCTAACCTTAATATTTTGTTTTGCTCCATTTTGAACTTGGTCAAACGGTCTGGCTTCTAACAAGGGCCGAGTGTAGCCTGTGTATGTAAATTCACTACATGTGTGAGAGAAATAAAGGCAGGGGCTATTTGGAAATTCCTGTGTGATGAAAGGGAAAGAATATCCCCCAAAAAATGATTAATGTGGTGTTCAGGTACACAGAAGATTGAGTGATCCTGTCATCACACCATATGGTACCAATTTATTCCGGCAAGCATAAGGCAAACTCAGTGGAGGAGCTCTCACGACTGTGCCTCCACCACTCCCCAAAAAGGGAAAAAAAATATACATATATAAAAATACATTGTTATTATGTATAGAGTGAGAACATTAACAAAAGCAGATACCCAGACAGATTTTTGAAATTGTTCAGTTAAGTGCTGATTGTTATCTCTGCAGTGTTGTTTTTAATTTTAAAGTGTAATTTATTGTGGAGGTGCAGGCTTAGAGAAAGGCCATAAGTAATTGCTCTGCACAAACTGTTAAAATCCACTCCCATTATTATCGTTATTATTATTGGCATGTTCCCACATTCTTTTTCTTTTATACATGCATGGAAAATTACATTAGCCACTGTGATGCAGGTTACTACTGTAAATGAAGGGTGTGTAGGTCTTAGAGTACTGCACTCGCAAGTGTCGTGAATGTTATCTTGCATTTTACTGCTCCTCCTCCTCATTACATTTTGGTGAAGCCAATAGAGATGAAAGTTGAGAGAAAAAAAATCCGCCTGTTCTTATATTGATGAAGTTATTGCACAAATCTGGATCAGCAATTGTGGGATAGTGGACACATTTTCAACAATACAGCTTACTATTTTGACAGCAACTCCAGAGGTTTCATTCAGGGTATACTTTCACTTTTCTAAAATTTAGCCAGGTAGGAGACAGAAATGTAGTTTGGATCTAACAAGCCTGTCAAATCAGGCGGAGTGCTGTAATTTGACATGGTTTGTTCATCCTCTCCCACTTAAATTGGGTATTTTCCCAGAAATAGAAATTCTAAAATTCTGAAGGCTCTGAGTAACTCACTGACCTAAAAGCAACTGCATTACAAATATTTTAATTACATTAATTCTAATGCAGCAATATACTGTAAATATTAAATAAATAATTAACCTTGTTGCAAAAAAGATTAGAATGATGCAACAAAGCATCCATATATTCTAATATCTTTATTTTTTAGTCTTTCACTAGGCAGCCTATGCAGTGCTGAGATGCACCGAGTGCAGCTTCTTTGAGTCACGTGACTTCGATATCTCCTTCTAATGCTGCTCAAACAGGACTTTTAACTCTCGACTCGTCTATCTCGAGTCACAAGCGGAAATGAGTGTTTTTTTAAAATGCAGATGCCATTGGCAGGAGGTGGAAACAGGTTAGGTAACTGGACTACTACCACTATTTTTCACTCCCTTGTTATTTGTCGCCTCACCCCTGCAGGGCATGCTGACAGGAACTGATAAACCTCTTTATGGGCTGAACTGAATTGGCTCCTATTATCCAAGGTATGGAGCGACTCAATGGCGGAAATAAAAGACTTTATCCACTGCCCATCTGCCCACCCATCAGTCTCTGCCCATTTTTTAGGATTCCATGAAGCTGTGTCCCATTTGTGCTTGTAATAGTTGTATATAGCTATATAGGTCTGGAGAATATATATATATATATATATATATATATATGGCACACTATATATATATAGTGTGCCAAATGCCTCATTTGAATACAGGCCCAATAGCTTTTGACATGAAAAATAAATTGCAGTCATAAAAATATTTTAATATATGGGTGTAACTGCAGTTGTATTTTATGGGTGTATATTTGGGCGTAACTGTAACATTGAACAGAGAAAAGAGGTTTGCTTATAGAGGAACAGAGCCAGATCTAGTTTGACTTGTAATCAAGGATGTAAAACCAAGGAAATCTTTTAAAAAGTCACTCTTGTGGCTTTTGGCTCTCCAAAAAGCTCCTTGTGATTCCACTGGCATCACATCATTGTAGCAGTGTTTGTTGAAAGGATCATGCTATTGTAGATATTAAAAAGTATGTACCCCCAGAGTGTTCAAATAGCGGTCAGATTATTTTAGGTGTTTCTGATTGACTGTGTGCTACTTACAGTCTTTATGAAAAGTGTGGTACTGTACCCATAAATCAGTGAGGTCACACAGTCAGTGTTTTTAAAGAAATAATTAGTTTTTTTTCTTTTTCAGGTTCATTTATAAATGTTATGTTATTTATTGGTTTTAGGCTCAGTCAAAGTATATTCATCTCTTTACTGGGCTTTATTTTCAAACTGTGGGCTTTTTCTCCATACTTCAAATGAAAATTGGTATTATTTCTTATATATTGTACGATTATTCACATTTTAGCCAGATGTTTACTTTTAAGTTTCACCAGTTCATCAGTTCTGTGTCACACTAGAATAGATTGAGCAGAACATAGTGTACAGCTTTGTGCTCATTGAAATGCAAAGAGGTTCTATCCTTGATTACAGGGCCACCTGAACATAAAATATACGTCATGGTGACTAAGGGTTGCAGACTTTTTTAAGTCAGTTCATGAACTGTAGTGATTTGGAAGTGTCATTTGTGAAGGTACAGTATATTAAATACTCAAATACTTGAGTCATCTTGAAATGATATAACTATCAAAAGTGCTGCAGCTGTGTCATTGTTCTGAAATGGATGAACTTGGCATTAAATTAAGCTGTCTGTCTGTACTCTAAGACATTATTGGAAATCCAAAGGAAAAGTGGTACATGGCCAAAAGGTCACTTTCTAAATGAATTTTGAGCTCACCGTTAGCCCTAGTTTAAGTGTAAGAAAATAATTATACCGCATGTGCCAAATAATCTTTTTGGGTTAAAACTGGCTTTATATGCAATGTGTTGACAGTATATCATCTTCCATAGCTTATCTTGAGCAGACTGGTGCTTTAAGGAACCATACGGCCAACTGTATTTCTCTTCAAAACAATCATGCTTTATTCAATTGTGCTGAGATTAATTAGCCCTATTTTTATTTATTTTTTTGCTAATGCATTGCTGTTTTTGCTTTCAAGGGTCACATTATAGTAATTGGCAAAAAGGTGACTGTCTATAATTTGTCAAAGCAGTCTTTCTTGAAAAGGAGCAGTGCCTTATTATATATCTTTGTTTTGTAAAATGGCACAGTGTCAAAGTTCAGGCTTGATACGATATGAGGCTTCCGTGTAAAAAAGAGTTTACTTGTTGAACGTCACTTTGAACAAATGAGGGTAAAAAAGAAATGTGTGGTAAAATGTCAGACTGTTCAAGGTGGCTGGAACCTGTTACGCTCACTTGATATTAGTGTCAACTGACTTGTTTAAGAAATACAGATGACATAGATCCAAATCCTAGAAAGGAGACGGTTCGGCTCTGCGACAGGGAATCTCTCCCCCAAGCCAAGTGTATAATGACTCTGTTTGCATGGGGAATGGAACAAATAGAGCCAAAGATGGATGTCTAGTTTACTGTAACGCTATCTGTGGAGTTTTGGACTGCTTTAAGCAAGTTATCAAAGCCATCTGTTTGGGCCTACGGGCCGAGGCTGATTAATATAGCCATGGAATGAGAATGACACAAAGTCACAGGCACAGACTACAATATTTCTTCAACTAATTGAAGGATTTAAAGCCTTATTTCAACCATCCTGATGTTGATCCTTAACCAAGGTAGCATCAGAAATTTACAAGGAAGGCATGGCTTCAGGTCATACTGTCATGTCTCATTACAGCAGACAAAACATGAGTTGAAAAAATATGTTATGGGTTCTCTAGGAGTCATTTGTAAGGGTCATTCGAGTATACCGTGTACTCTATGGGATGGTATTTTAGAGATGTGCAAACTGGCAAGAGAAATATGAAAAGATCTATAAAGAGGAAAAATGACACAAAACTTTGAATTGATTGGTATAATGGGAAGAAAAAAAAAAGATGAGGGAAAGGGCTCCAGGCCGAGATCGATTGTTTTTTTTTAAGTAAGTAGTTCAGCACAAAGGGCTATAGTAAGAATTTAAGGCGTCATGTCAAATTTAAGTTGCCACAAAGTTACAGTTAGTTAGCAATCAGTGAATTACTACATCAGTTATACTGAGCAATTTTAAAACAGCTTTAATCTTATTAGCATTTAGATGGGCATGCTAAATGGGGTATTGCACAGGACACGATATAAAAGCAACACCCAATTCATTGACTCGGTGCTAACCACTCACAAATACATCAATAAAAACAATCACGAATAGTCCTACACTGCCCATCCTTGCCATTTGAATTATTTCAATTCAATTTAACTGCAGTGTCCCACCCTCTCAAGCACCACAACAACATTCGAAGTGCTCAGTGACTTTCTATTTTGGACTAATAATCCAGAAAACAGATTTCCCTTTCAGACCAGTAAGCTAAGCGTCATTGATAGTTAAAGGAAGACATTAGCATGAGTCGGTGGCTAATGACATTGTTTAATGGTGTGTTCACTTTGTTAATATGGCTGACAACACAGACACATTATGCTCGCAACTTTGAGTTGTTGTGAGTTCAATATGAAGAGTCACTTTCAAGGATAAGTTAACAAATTTTCGAATCATTTTTTCAAACGACTTCTTGCCTGGAGGCTAGTCTACAGGGCAGGTGAATAGGGAGTGATGGTTAGGTCAAAAAGCTTAACATACAGGGCACGTTGTTGAGGGAGCTATTTCATAGATCTGCAGAAAATAAAATATCCACCAAATGATAAATTGTAAGACTAGAAACTGATATTTTGGATGATGGCTAACCTGAGACCTGTATATAGAAGGTTTAGATACAATGAACAATTAACTTTTCCCCCCAAATTTAGATGCCACATTTAAAAAAAATAAGTTATTTATGCCACTGTTTAAGGGTTGAAGGACTAGACGTTTCTGTCCCGGAGTTTTAAGTACTCAATGTAATAGAAAACATATCAGGGTGTATGTTTGTTTCTCCAAGAGACCTGTATGACAGAAATACTCAGAGACATCTGATCCTATAGACCTCCAAGATAGCTCAAGTAATTAGTATAATCTCCGTAGGATGCTTTCACTCCTCATAGTTAATTATAACAAATTCCCTCTCCGCGGTATGCACGGATCAAATGTTCCAACTGCAATTGAAAGATAGAAGCATCTGTCACAAGTCTCCATCTTCAGAAACTCTAAGCCCTATGTAGTCATCGATAGCTGCATCTCTAGTCTGCCTCTGCTAAAATGGGTTTATCGTTTTTTAGCCCTAGTCTACTTATATCTCTCTAAT